>NC_090816.1:58005954-58311994 GCF_000390325.3 Nicotiana tomentosiformis | reverse complement strand
CTTGAAGTCAAGCGAGTTATGAAACAAAAGTCGATAAAGGTTGTCGCAACTTAGGTTTATAATTTTACTTAAACTTTAGGTTAAATGTTACTGTATTTTTCTCCCAATGTGCTTGGAATTATGGGATGATCTACCTATCAAATTGAAGATGTATGAGTCTAATTTCCAACGCATTAAACCGTTTGTTGATACGATCTCGGAATAGAGAGATATTCGCATTTTCGCGAGAGTGCGCCAAGCTGCTCTCTATGGGGCCCACAAAGGCAGTTTAAGACATATGGACATATATAAGATACCTCAACCCCATTTTAAGTCATTATATTTCAGTATATTCAGACCTTAGAATCCTAAAAATACTCTCTCAAGGTTCTCTCATGATCCAAGACCCAAACAAAGGGCAAACAACACAAATCAAGTGTCGAGAATCCCGTGGCGCTAGTAAGTTTCTTGTTCTTCTTGTTGTTGCTGATTTTTGTGTTGTTCCAGCTCGTGTGGGAGGTTGTTTTAAGTGTTTTATGTCCTTTAAATACACCTTCAAGTTTTTAATATCAACCCTAGGTGATTTCAAGTCTTCTAAAGTAATTCTAGTGCCGAAAAATCTGAATTAATTGCTAGTTTCGCTTCCTTGTTCTTGTGGCAGAATTGAAGGGATATTTCGTGGAAAATTAAGGTCAAATTGGAGTTGTTCTTTCTGTTTAAAGGTAAGGAACCTCTTACTCTATATATATTTAAGATTATCCAAGTTGCAGCTAAGTTGTTGAAGCTAGAACTTGTGAAATATATATCGAAAAGCTTGGTAGTAATGTTGTTGGTTGGTGGACTGTTTTGGAGGCTCAATATGATTATTAATGATGTTGTTTTGGCTTTTTGGTGATTGTATTGACTTGTGGGAAGTCATATAAATAGGGGAGGTGCTGTCCGTTTCATCGTAAAATAGGTTGTGGTCGATACATAATAGTTACGATGCTTAAACGATAATGATAGTGTCATTTGTCTTATTGTAGACTAAGGAGTCGTGATATTTGCATAGCTTGAGGTTGGGCAGTATATACAAGGTATGTGAGTCTATCCCCTTCATTCTTTTGCACGACTCCGATTGTACATAATGTAATGAACGAGCTCCCAAAGATACTCTACTCTTAGAAGCTAGCAGTACTTACATTGCTGCCCTTCTTATGAAACGATTGGTATTGATGTTACTTCTCTTATTCTTATATTATCAATGTTGTTGGTAGTTCCTGATTCTTATAAGTTTCTTGATGAAGAGTTAATCCTAATAACGTGTACGAAGGATACCGACCTTACGTCACTCCGAAAGGTTCAAAATGTGATTCCAATGAGTCCAGCATGCATCATATATATGTATCTATTTTACTCTACCGAGCCGCGCTATAGTTGGCCGGGTATGGCACCTATTGTGCAACCACTGATCAGTTGGGTTTTACCGAGCTCCACGTGGCCGGGTACGATTCTACCGAGCCCTATGATGGCCGGGTACGTTTTACCGAGCCTATTATGGCCGGGTACGATATGATGATGGTGATGCCCACAAAGGCGTATGTTTTAAAAGTTTATGTATATATATGTATGTATCATGTATTTCATGTCAGTAGCCCTCAGAGGTACCCAGATGTCACAGGTTGTATATTCTCTATCCATGTTTACATTACTATTCTTACTTATGCTTTCTTGCCTCACATACTCAGTACTTTATTCGTACTGACGTCCTTTTTATTTGTGGACGCTGCATGTCGTGCTGCAGGTCCTGATAGACAGGTAGACGTAGCTCCCCCACCACAGTAGGCTGTCCAGTTCAGCGGTTATTGGCGAGATCCCTTCTCCGGACTTGCCGTGGTCTTGGTATGCATTTTTGTTATAGACCTTATGGGTATGTCGGGGCCCTGTTCCGGCAATGTTGTAGCACTTATGTTCTTTTAGAGGCTCATAGACAGGTGTCGACTCATGGTAGCTCGTACCTTATATATAGTTTCTTGATAGTCTTGTCGTCCCATGTTATGTATGTTCATGACATTATCTTTCATTGTTGGATGTTCATGATCCATGTCTACCATTTATATTGATCTTGTCGGCCCTTAAAGATAATAAGGAAGGTTAGATAAAATGTACGTTGGTGCTCAGCAAGTATGGCCCGGGTGCTAGTCATGACCCTCCAGTTGGGTCGTGACAAACTTGGTATCAGAGCAAGTCTGTCCTAGGGGATGTCTATGAGCCGTGTCTAGTAGAGTTTTGATTATGGATGTGTAGCGCGCCACATTTATAATCAGGAGGCTACGTGACATCTAGGGTTGTTACCTTCTTCCTGAATCTAGATCGTGCGTAGAGTTGAGTAGTAAGTGTTCATATCTAATATTCACCTTGTTTTCTTTCAGCGATGCCTTCGACTAGGAAGCAAGCAATTAGTAAACGGCTTGATACAGCTGTGGGAGAGGGTAACATTCAGGTGCCTCCAGCCAGAGCAGGCCAAAGTGAGGCTCAGAGTGAGATGCCGTCTCATACCTCTCCGTCTCCTCCAGAAGATATTAGGAGGCACCCAGTACATCCAGTTCCTCCGTCTAGCACTACAGACCACGATATGCGCAGTGCGGTGCAATTGTTGACTAGCTTGGTAGCTGCTCAGGCTCAGAGGTAGAATACCGGTGCTGCTGATAAACCGGTTAGTGCGAGAGTTCGTGATTTTATTAATCTAGACCCTCCAGTGTTTACCGGATCAAACCCCAAGGAGGACCCGCAAACATTTATTGATCAGGTTCATTGTACATTGCGTGTTATGCATGCTAGTGATACAGAGGCAGTAGAGTTGGCTTCTTATCGGTTATGGGATTTAGCGATTTTATGGTATGATAGTTGGGAGAGATCTAGGGGTCCGAACGCTCCTCCAGCCGTGTGGAAGGAATTTTCTGAGGCCTTTCTTCGTCACTACTTGCCAGCTGAGATACGACGAGCTAGAGCTGATAAGTTCTTGAACCTTCGATAGGGTAATATGAGTGCATGAGAGTATAGTATATAGTTTGATTCTTTATCAAGGTATACTCCCCATATGGTGGCGGAGATGAGTGATAGGGTGACCACATCTGATAAATGAGTGCACAACAGCCTCCTTGGTAGAGGGCATGGATATTTCCCGTATTCAGGCTTATGCCCAGACCTTTCAGGATCATAAGTTATATGCTAAGCTCTCTAAATGTGAATTCTTGCTGAACTCAGTAGCATTCCTTGGCCATGTGATATCTGATGAGGGTATTAAGGTCGACACTCAGAAGATCGATGCAGTGAAGAATTGGCCGAGACCTACAACACCGTCAGAAGTCCGCAGCTTCCTGGGGCTAGCAAGATATTATAGGCGGTTTGTAGAAGGGTTTTCCTCTATATCAGCACCATTGACTAAGTTAACACAGAAAACTAAGTTCCAGTGGTCTGATGCTTGTGAACATAGTTTTCAAGAGCTAAAGAATCGATTGACATCTGCGCCAATGCTCACTCTCTCAGAAGGAACAGAAGGTTATGTGGTATATTGTGATGCCTCAGGTATAGGTTTGGGGTGCGTATTGATGCAACGTGGGAAGGTGATTGCTTATGCATCAAGATAATTAAAGAAGCATGAAAAGAATTACCCGACTCATGATTTGGAATTGGCTGCAGTAATATATGCTTTGAAGATATGGCGGCACTACTTATACGGCGTCCATGTTGACATCTACACAGATCACAAGAATTTACAATACATCTTCAAGCAGGAGGAGTTGAATTTGAGGCAGTGTAGGTGGCTTGAATTACTGAAAGACTACGATGTCGAGATATTGTGCCATCCCGGTAAAGCTAATGTTGTGGCAGACGCTCTCAGCCGTAAGTCAATGAAAGCTTAATACATATTGAGGAAGGTAGACAAGGGTTGACCAAAGAGCTTCACCAGCTGGCCAATATGAGAATCAGATTGTTGGACTCTGATGACGGAGGTGTTATTGTACAGAATACAGCAGAATCATCTTTGGTAGCCGAGGTAAAAGCACGGCAATATGAAGATCCTACCTTAGTAAGATTGAGAGAGGGAATTCAGCAGTGTAAGATTACAGCTTTCAAGATCGGAGGAGATGGGACACTGAGATACCAGGGCCGATTATGTGTACCTAGTGTGGCAGGGTTGCGAGAGAAGATTATGATTGAGATTCACCAGTCCCGATATTCTATCCATCCTGGCTCGACAAAGATGTATCATGACGTTAAGGAGCAATATTGGTGGGATAACATGAAGAAGTCTATTGCAGAATTTGTAGCCCAGTGTCCTAATTGTCAACAAGTAAAGATCGAGCATCAGAAACCTAGTGGATTGATTCAGAATATAGAGATTCTGACCTACAAATGGGAGGTGATTAATATGGACTTCATTATTGGATTACCTCGCTCTTATCATAAGTTTGACTCCATCTGGGTGATAGTTGATCGACTTACAAAATCTGCCCATTTTCTACCAGTTAAGACAACTTACACGGCTGAAGATTATGCGAAGTTGTATATCAAGGAGATTGTTAGGCTTCATGGTGTGCCGGTATCTATTATATCAGACCGAGGAGCTCAATTTATGGCTAACTTTTGGAGGTCTTTTCAGAAGGGTTTAGGCACACAAGTAAATCTCAGCACTGCATTCCATCCGCAGACTGACGGACAGGCTGAACGTACCATCCAGATGCTTGAAGATATGCTACGAGCATGTGTTCTAGATTTCAAGGGGAATTGGGATGACCATCTGGCACTTATAGAATTTGCCTACAATAATAGCTACCATTCCAGTATTAAAATGGCCCCGTATGAGGCACTGTACGGGAGGAGATGTAGATCACCAGTTGGATGGTTCGAAGTCGGTGAGACAGAATTATATGGGCCAAATTTGATTCACCAAGCCATTGAGAAGGTGAAAGTGATACAAGAGCGACTGAGGACGGCACAAAGCAGGCAAAAGTCTTATTCCGATGTCCGACGTCGTGATCTGGAATTTGAGGTTGGTGATTGGGTTTTCCTGAAGATCTCGCCGATGAAGGGTGTTATGCGTTTTGGGAAGAAGGGTAAGTTGAGTCCGCGGTATATTGGGCCGTACAAAATTCTTCGACGAATTGGACAGGTTGCTTACGAGTTAGAATTGCCATCTGAATTGGAATTTGTCCACCCGGTATTCCATGTATCTATGTTGAGGAAATGTATTGGAGACCCTTCTCGGGTCATCCCTATCAAAGATGTACAAGTTACAAAGGATCTATCATATGATGAAGTGCCAGTGGCTATATTAGATCGACAAGTCCGCAAGCTGAGAACAAAGGATGTAGCTTCCGTCAAAGTATTATGGAGGAACAAGAATATAGAAGAAATGACATGGGAAGCAGAAGAGGAGATGAAGTCTAAATACCCTTACCTATTCCAGAGTGAAGATAACGAGGATGTCGGGGGAAAGAAGGACGCATTATAAGGTGGAACGGCTCTATGAGGTAGGCATTAGCTTGTGAATACTTTTTTTTAATACAAAATGGTGATATGAAGATAATGTACATATCCATAATGCTTTGTATAGTCTTGTAAGGCCATAAGTTAGGTTTAACTGCTTGCAAGTTTGGCTAGTGTCCATTTTATGGGGGAAATTCAGCCGGAAATCTCCGTCGGAATCCACGATGAGTTAGACACCCCATAAACCCTTACATTCGAGGACGAATGTTCCTAAGGGGGAGAGGGTGTTACAACCCAAATTCGCATACCATAGATCACGTCGTAAGTAGTCGATGTAAATCCAAGAAGATATTATCTTTGAGATGATAAGAAGTTAATCCTATTGGTCTTAAACGATACGGGGGTGTATAAGAGTGGTTAACAAGTATTTGAAGTTAAACGAATCAAGGATGTTGTAATCCGTATTTTCGGGTAACACTAGAGGTGATTAATTGTCCCAAGAGGTCATGTTTTAATGTATTTGAATCATATAATATCCGTATCATAAGTCTTGAAGTCAAGCGAGTTATGAAACAAAAGTCGATAAAGGTTGTCGCAACTTAGGTTTATAATTTTACTTAAACTTTAGGTCAAATGTTACTGCATTTTTCTCCCAATGTGCTTGGAATTATGGGGTGATCTACCTATCAAATTGAAGATGTATGAGTCTAGTTTCCAACGCATTAAACCGTTTGTTGATACGATCTCGAAATAGAGAGATATTTGCATTTTCGCAAGAGTGCACCAAGCTGCTCTCTATGGGGCCCACAAAGGCGGTTTAAGACATATGGACATATATAAGATACCTCAACCCCGTTTTAAGTCATTATATTTCAGTATATTCAGACCTTAGAACCCTAAAAATACTCTCTCAAGGTTCTCTCATGATCCAAGACCCAAACAAAGGGCAAACAACACAAATCAAGTGTCGAGAATCCCGTGGCGCTAGTAAGTTTCTTGTTCTTCTTGTTGTTGCTGATTTTTGTGTTTTTCCAGCTCGTGTGGGAGGTTGTTTTAAGTGTTTTATGTCCTGTAAATACACCTTCAAGTTTTTAATATCAACCCTAGGTGATTTCAAGTCTTCTAAAGTAATTCTAGTGCCGAAAAACCCGAATTAATTGCTAGTTTCGCTTCCTTGTTCTTGTGGCAGAATTGAAGGGATATTTCGTGGAACATTAAGGTCAAATTGGAGTTGTTCTTTCTGTTTAAAGGTAAGGAACCTCTTACTCTATATATATTTAAGATTATCCAAGTTGCAGCTAAGTCGTTGAAGCAAGAACTTGTGAAATATATATCGAAAAGCTTGGTAGTAATGTTGTTGGTTGGTGGACTGTTTTGGAGGCTCAATATGATTATTAATGATGTTGTTTGGGCTGTTTGGTGATTGTATTGACTTGTGGGAAGTCATATAAATAGGGGAGGTGCTGTCCGTTTCATCGTAAAATAGGTTGTGGTCGATACATAATAGTTACGACGCTTAAACGATAATGATAGTGTCATTTGTCTTATTGTAGACTAAGGAGTCGTGATATTTGCATAGCTTGAGGTTGGGCAGTATATACAAGGTATGTGAGTCTATCCCCTTCATTCTTTTGCACGACTCCGATTGTACATAATGTAATGAACGAGCTCCCAAAGATACTCTACTCTTAGAAGCTAGCAGTACTTACATTGCTGCCCTTCTTATGAAACGATTGGTATTGATGTTACTTCTCTTATTCTTATATTATCAATGTTGTTGGTAGTTCCTGATTCTTATAAGTTTCTTGATGAAGAGTTAATCCTAATAACGTGTACGAAGGATACCGACCTTACGTCACTCTGAAAGGTTCAAAATGTGATTCCAATGAGTCCAGCATGCATCATATATATGTATCTATTTTACTCTACCGAGCCGCGCTATAGTTGGCCGGGTATGGCACCTATTTTGCAACCACTGATCAGTTGGGTTTTACCGAGCTCCACGTGGCCGGGTACGATTCTACCGAGCCCTATGATGGCCGGGTACGTTTTACCGAGCCTATTATGGCCGGGTACGATATGATGATGGTGATGCCCACAAAGGCGTATGTTTTAAAAGTTTATGTATATATATGTATGTATCATGTATTTCATGTTAGTAGCCCTCAGAGGTACCCAGATGTCACAGGTTGTATATTCTCTATCCATGTTTACATTACTGTTCTTACTTATGCTTTCTTGCCTCACATACTCAGTACTTTATTCGTACTGACGTCCTTTTTATTTGTGGACGCTGCATGTCGTGCTGCAGGTCCTGATAGACAGGTAGACGTAGCTCCCCCACCACAGTAGGCTGTCCAGTTCAGCGGTTATTGGCGAGATCCCTTCTCCGGACTTGCCGTGGTCTTGGTATGCATTTTTGTTATAGACCTTATGGGTATGTCGGGGCCCTGTTCCGGCAATGTTGTAGCACTTATGTTCTTTTAGAGGCTCATAGACAGGTGTCGACTCATGGTAGCTCGTACCTTATATATAGTTTCTTGACAGTCTTGTCGTCCCATGTTATGTATGTTCATGACATTATCTTTCATTGTTGGATGTTCATGATCCATGTCTACCATTTATATTGATCTTGTCGGCCCTTAAAGATAATAAGGAAGGTTAGATAAAATGTACGTTGGTGCTCGGCAAGTATGGCCCGGGTGCTAGTCATGACCCTCCAGTTGGGTCGTGACAAACTTGGTATCAGAGCAAGTCTGTCCTAGGGGTTGTCTATGAGCCGTGTCTAGTAGAGTTTTGATTATGGATGTGTAGCGCGCCACATTTATAATCAGGAGGCTACGTGACATCTAGGGTTGTTACCTTCTTCCTGAATCTAGATCGTGCGTAGAGTTGAGTCGTAAGTGTTCATATCTAATATTCACCTATGCTCACTGGGGATGTGCAGACTCCGGAGGGGTTTCTTTCAGCCCAAGAGCTATATCGTTGCGGCGTGCAGCCCAACCCAATCATATAAGTAGCCATAAGGCTCGTTGCGGCGTGCAACCCGATCCACAGTCTATAAATAGCCATAAGGCTCTTTGCGACGTGCAACCTGATCCATATACCCTCACATAGTTCACAACTCGGCACTCAGGCCCTATCTTAGTCACTAACCTCTCCAGCCCCTCGGGATCACAGAATATCATAATAATCAGCCCAAACAGAGAAAACAACAAGTATCAACAAGAAATGAGAGGGAACAGAGATGTAACACATACATAAGACTGTGACTGAGTACAAAACAGCAAATTAGCAGTCAATTCAACAAGTATACGACCGTTACGGGTCCCAACAGTGATATTATATGGCCTAAGCATGGTTTCTAACAAGAAAGGCAGTCAATTTCTCAAAGGCAAGGAAGAACAAGTAATAACAATGGCTATTCGACTTTACAGTCTCACGGGATGGACCAAGTCACGATCCCTTATGGTACATGCTCACACGCCCGTCACCTAGCATATGCGTCACCTCCAAACACTCATCTCATACCAATTCTCGGGGTTTCATACCCTCAAAACCAGATTTAAGACTGTTACTTACCTCAAACGCGCAAAATCCTACTCTGCAATGCCTTTGCCCCTCGAATCAATCTCCAAACACTCTGAATCCAGCCACAAGCAGTACGATATAATTAATATAAGCCAAAAGAATCAATCCCACAAGAAAAACACAGAATTATAAGCCAAAAATCTGAAATCGGCTCGGAACCCCCCTTCACCTCTCCTAGCCCACATCTCGAAATTCGATAAAAGTAATAAAACCCAAAAGCCCATTCACTAACGAGTCTAACCTTACTAAATTTACTCCAATCCGATAACAAAATCCCATTCAAAACCCCAAATATCTAACTCAAGAACACTTCATCTTCTTCCCCAATTTTTCACCCCAAATCACAAATTAGATGATAAAATTAAAGATATAATCATGGGTTTTAACCAAAAGTAAGTAGGAATCACTTACCCCAATCAACTCCACAAAAATCCGTTCAACAATCACCCAATTTCGTGTTCTCTAGCTCAAAATATGCAAAAATGGGTTCAAACCCTCATTTTTTAAATTAATACTGTCTGCCCAGATTTTTTTTCTTCGCGAACGTGACCGTCCTCTCGCATTCGCTTAGACCAACTCAAACTGCCTCTCAACCTACCTCTTCGCGAACGCGACCTAGGCTTGGCGAACGCATCCCTTACCTCGCGAACGCGTAGAACAAAAGAATGGGGGTCCCCAAATGTCTCACTCCCATTCGCGAATGCGACACCACTCACGCGTTTGCGATGCACAAACTGCCATACTTTCGTGTCTGCGTCCTCACCTTCGCGGACTCGTAGAGAAAAATATCACCAACTCAGAAAAACTCTTCGCGAACGCGAGGCTCCTCTCGCTAACGTGTAAGAGGAAACCAGAAAAAAATGCAGCAGCAGATATCAGTTATCTCACCAAGGCCAAAAATGACCCGTTAACCACCCGAAACTCACCCGAGGCCCCCGGGACCTCAACCAAGCATACCATCATGTCCCAAAACACTATACGAACTTAGTCAAATCCTCAAACCACCTCAAATAACATCAAAAATACGAATCACTTTTCAATCCAAACTTAATGAACTTTGAAATTTTCAAATTCTACAAACGATGCCGAATCATACCAAACCACGTTCGATTGACCTCAAATTTTACACACAAGTCATATTCAATATTACGGACCTACTCGAACTTCCAGAATGGGAATCCAACCCAGAAATCAAAAAGTCAACCCCTCGGTCAAACTTCCCAAAAATTTGATTTTTGCCATTTCAAGCCTAAATTAGCTACATATCTCAAATTCACAGTCCGGACACGCTCCTAAGTAAAAAATCACCCAACGGAGCTAACGGAACCGACAGAATTCCATTCCGGAGTCGTCTTCATACAATTTCGACTACGGTCAAAATCCTAAAACTTAAGCTTATGTTTTAGGGACTAAGTGTCCCAAATCACTCTGAAACCAAAAACAAGACCTCCCGACAAGTCACGTAAGCAGAAACAAATACGGGGAAAATAGTAAATAGGGGATCGGGGCTAATACACTCAAAATAAGCGACCGAGTCGTTATATTTTCCCCTCTTAAAATAATCGTTCATCCTCGAACGAGCATAGAGACATAGCTGAAGTGGTGAAAATATGAGGATAACGGCTGCGCATATCATGCTCGGTCTCCCAAGTCGCCTCCTCGACCGACTAACCCCTCCACTGAACCTTCATAGAAGCAATATTTTTTGACCTCAGCTTTTGAACCTGCCTATCCAAGATTGCCACCGGCTCCTCAACATAAGATAAATCCTTGTCCAACTGGACTGAGCTAAAATCCAATACGTGAGATGGATCGTCGTGATACTTTCGGAGCATAGAAACATGAAATACTGGATGAACTCTTACTAGAGTGGGAGGCAAGACAAGCTCATAAGCAACCTCCCCAACACGTCGCAATACCTCAAATGGGTCGATAAACCTCGGGCTCAGCTTGCCCTTCTTTCAAAACCTCATAACAGCCTTCATGGGTGAAACCCGGAGCAAGACCCGCTCTCTGACCATGAATGCAACATCGCGAACCTTCCGATCCTCATAACTCTTCTTTCTGGACTGGGCTGTGCGTAGTCTATCCTGAATTACCCTAACCTTCTCCAAAGCTTCCTAAACTAAGTCTGTACCGAATAATCTAGCCTCGCTCGGCTCGAACCAACCCACTGGAGACCTACACCACCTTCCATACAGAGCCTCATACGGTGCCATCTGGATGCTCGACTGATAACTGTTGTTGTAAGCAAACTCCGCTAGTGGCAAGAACTGATCCCACGAACCCCCAAACTATATCACACACGCACGGAGCATATCCTCTAATATCTGAATAGTGCGCTCAGACTGTCTGTCCATCTGAGGGTGAAATGATGTGCTCAACTCTACTCGAGTACCCAACTCATGATGTACGGCCCTCCAGAACCGTGATGTAAACTGCGTACCCCGGTCAGCAATGATAGATATCGGTATGCCATGAATCCTGACGATCTCACGAATATACATTCGAGCCAGATGCTCGGAAGAATAGGTAGTTATCACAGGAATGAAATGAGCTGACATGGTCAGGCGGTCAACAATCACCCAAACTGCATCAAACTTCCACTGAGTCCGTGGAAGCCCAACAACGAAACCCATAGTGGTTTGCTCCCATTTCCACTCTGGAATCACTAACTTCTGAAGCAACCCACCTGGTCGCTGATGCTCATACTTCACCTGCTAGCAATTTAGGCACCGAGCAACATACTCCACTATGTCCTTATTCATTCTCCTCCTCCAGTAATGTTGTCTCAAGTCCTGATACATCTTTGCGGCACCCGGATGAATAGAATACCGCAAACTGTAAGCCTCTTGGAGAATCAACTCACGCAAACCATCTACATTGGGCACACATAGCCTGCCCTGCATCCTCAATGCACCATTATACCCAATAGTGACATTCTTAGCATCATCATGCTGGACCGTGCCCTTATGGACAAGCAGATGGGGGTCATCATACTGACGCTCCCTGATACAATCATAAAGAGAAGACCGAGAGAAAACACAAGCCAATACTAGACTCCACTCCGAAAAATCCAATCTAACAAACTGGCTAGCTAAGGCCTGAACACCCAATGCCAATGGCCTTTCTGCTGCTGGAAGATATACTAAGCTCCCCAAACTCTCCGCCCTGCGACTCAAGGCATTGACCACCATACTGGCCTTCCCGGGATGGTACAAAATAGTGATATCATAGTCCTTAAAAAGCTCCAACCACCTCTGCTGATGCAAGTTAAGATCCTTCTATTTGAACAGATGCTGCAAACTCCGATGATCTGTGCAAATCTCACAATGGACCCCGTATAAATAGTGCCGCCAAATCTTCAAGGCATGAATAATAGTTGCTAACTCAAGGTCGTGGACAAGATAGTTTTTCTCATGGGGCTTCAACTGGCGCGAAGCATAAGTAATCACTCTACCCCCTGCATCAAAATATACCCAATGTCGATCTGTGAGGCATCACAATACACTGTGTAAGAACCAGAAGTTGATGGTAGAACTAGAACTGAAGTCATGGTCAAAGCAGTCTTGAGCTTCTGAAAGCTCTCATCGCACTCCTCCGACCACCAGAAAGGAGCACCCTTTTGGGTTAATTTTGTCAAGGGCGATGCAATAGATAAGAAACCCTCCACAAAATGACGATAATATCCCGCCAACCCAAGAAAGCTCTGAATCTCCGTGGCTGAGGACGGTTTGGGCTAACTCTGCACCGCCTCTATCTTCTTCTGAACTACCTGAATACCCTTGTTGGACACCACGTGCCCTAAGAACGCCACTGAACTAAGCCAGAACACATACTTGGAGAACTTTGCATAAAGTTTGTCCTCCCTCAATCTCTGTAACACAATTCTCAGATGCTGGGCATGCTCCTCCTAGCAACGAGAGTAGACCAGGATATCATCAATGAATACAATAACGAACGAGTCAAGATAAGGCTGAAACACACTGTTCATCAGATGCATGAACGATGTTGGGGCATTGGTCAGCCCAAAAGACATCACAAGGAAATCATAATGGCCATATCGGGTCCTGAAAGCTGTCTTAAGAATATCTGAGTCCCGAATCTTCAGCTGGTGATACCCTGACCTCAAATCAATCTTAGAGAACACCATCACTCTCTGAAGCTGGTCAAACAAATCATCAATACGCGGCAAAGGATACTTGTTCTCGATTGTGACCTTGTTCAATAGTCTGTAATCAATGCACATTCTCATAGTACCATCCTTTTTCTTCACAAACAGAACTAGTGCACCCCAAGGTGACACGCTAGGCCAAATAAACCCCTTATCAAGGAGTTCCTAAAGCTGCTCCTTCAACTCCACCGGTGCCATACAATACGGTAGAATAGAAATAGGCTGAGTGCCCAGCACCAAATCAATACCAAAATCAATATCCCCGTCGGGCGGCATGCCCGATAGGTCTGTAGGAAAAATAACTTGGAAATCTCGTACCACCGGAACAAAATCAATAGCAGGGGCCTCTACACTAACATCCCTCACAAAGGCCAGATAAGATAGACAACCTTTCTCAACCATCCAATGAGCTTTCAAGTATGAAATCACTCTATTGGGAACATAGTCTATAGAGCCACTCCACTCAACCTTGGAAATCCCGGAATCACCAACGTCACGGTCTTAGCGTGATAATCTAGAATAGCATGATATGGAGACAATCAATTCATACCCAAAATCACGTCAAAATTGACCATACTAAGCAACAAGGGATCTACTCTGGTCTCCAGACTCCATATAGTCACTACACATGACTGATATATACGGTCCACAATGATAGTATCACCCACTGGAGTAGATACATGAACAGATAAAACTAGAGACTGACGGGGCATAACCAGATAATGAGCGAAATACGAGGACACATATGAATAAGTAGAACCAAAAATAATACAGAGGCATCTCTATGGCAAACTGAGACAATACCTATAATCACATCATCCAAATCAATGGCATCTGGTCTGGAAGGAAGTGCATAGAAACAGGCCTGGCCACCCCCTGATCGGCCTCCCCCTCTCGGGCGACCCCTAGATGACTGGGCTCCACCCCCAGCTGGCTGAGCGGGTGGTAAAGAAACTGGTGCTGATGTCGTAGACTGCTCTTCTACTACATCAGACCTCCTGTAATACGGGGACAATGTCTCCTGATGTGGCCCAACTCTCCACACTCATATCAACTCCCTGGTGCTGGTGCTGGGGACTGAAGGGAGCCCCGAGCACCTGGATGACTGGTAGAAGGACCTGGCATAGACGAGCCCTAACCCGATGGAGCACGGGATGAACTCTGAGTTGGGAGGGCACTGAGAGATGAATGTCCCTATTGATAACTGTGTGAACCATGGCAAGATGATGCACAACGGTGGACTGGGCGAGATTTGAGCATGTCTGAAAGGACGATCCTACCGTGGTGGAACTGCCCCCAGAAGGAACACCGCTAAATCCACCCTATCCATGAGGCCTCTTGGCCTCCCTCTCAACCCTCTCCTGACTGTGAACCATCTCAATCTGATGCGCAATGTCGACAACCTCATCAAAAGTAGCACCAGACACACTCTCTCTGGTCATAAGAAATCGCAGCTGAAAAGTGAGGCCATCTATAAACCTCCTAATCCTCTCCCTGTCTGTGGAAACCAACCAGATAGCATGACGGGCCAACTCTGAGAATCGCATCTCATACTGCGTCACAGACATATCCCCCCTGATGAAGCTGCTCGAACTGCCTACGCAGCTCCTCTCTGCGGGTATGTGGCACGAACCTCTCCAGGAATAGGCCGGAAAACTATTGCCAGGTAAGGGGTACTGCGCCGACCGGCCTACGCCTCTCGTAATCCTCCCATCAACTGAAGGCAGCCCCAGAGAACTAAAAAGTAGTGAACGAGACCCCACTAGCCTCTAAAATACCTGATGTACGGAGTATCCTCTGACACCTGTCCAAGAAATCCTATGCATCCTCTCCCTCTACACCACTGAAAGATGGAGGTTGCAGTCTCCCAAACCTCTCCAATCTACGCTGCTCATCCTCAGGCATAATTGGAACCACATAGTCCTGAGCAGCTACAACCGGCTAGGCTGGTGGTGCCCCCGATGTCTGGAGTCCCTATACTACCTTCTCAGGTGTGCGGGCGGTGGGATTGTGAGTGCCTCCCCCTGCCTAAGAAGAGGTTGTTGCCTTCGAAATAGAGACCGCCTGAACAAGGCCGGTGCACAAGGTCAGAATCTGAGCTAAGGCCTCCTAAAGGCCAGGAATCACGATGGGCACAGGTAGTGCCTGAGCTGGTGCATCAACAACTGGAATCTGGTCCTGATTTAGGGCAATTGGTGGATCTATAGGTACTGCCCCAGCTATTGTGTGGGTTGCACCTCTGCCCCTACCGTGGCCTCTACCGCGACCTCGGCCTCTCGCTGCCCTGGCTGGTGGTACTAGTGGTTGTCCATCCTGCCTAGTGGTACGAGTCCTCACCATCTGTGAGAGGATGAAACAATAGATGTTTAGTTACTAGAACCAGCAGATTCGCATGACAAGAATTCAAGAATGTGGAGTTTTCTAAGGGTTCTGCAACCTCTCAAAGATAAATACAGACGTCTCTGTACCGATCCGCAAGACTCTACTAAACCCGCTCATGACTCGTGAGACCTATGTAACCTAGGCTCTGATACCAACTTGTCACAACCCAAATACCTAACCCATCGTGATGGCGCCTATCGTGGAACTAGGCAAGCCGACATTCTCAATATGCTTTCAATATATGACAGAAAGGACCTAAATCAATTAAATTAACCTGAGGTTTACACAATAACGGGGTAAAACCCCAAAATATAAGTGCGGAATAATAGCCCGACATCGGGGTGTCACTAAGTCATGAGTATCTAACAACCAATCTAGAAAGAGAGTCTACTATAGTTTGTGCCAAATTCCAATACAAGAGAGAAAAGATAATAAGAAAGGAGTAACATGGACAGCGGACACCGGCAGCTACCTCGTAAGTCTCTGATAATCAGCTCGCGCACGAACTCAGCGAGCGTCAGAACCGTACACACCAGGATCTGCATATGATGTGCAGGGTGTAGCATGATTATAACTAACTCAGCAAGTAACAGAATTAAATAAGGAACTGAGAAGCAGTGACAAGCTATAAAAATACAGATCATCTCAAAAGTTTTCAGTAAAGAGTGAACATGCTTTCAAATCCGGTGGTATAAGTCAAATCAGTTCGAGCTCAAGTAAAACAGATATGAGTCTTTTAGAAATTTCACAACAACAACAGATGACAACATGCATCAATAAATAAAAGCAAGTACATTCTCTCAAGGCAGCAGTCACTCAGCTCATCTCAATAGCTCATACTCTCGGCTCTCAGCCCTCAATACATATTCTCAATAGGTACCTGCGCTCACTGGGGATGTGCAGACTCTGGAAGGGTTCCTTTCAGCCCAAGCGCTATATCGCTGCGGCATGCAGCCCAACCCAATCATATAAGTAGCCATAAGGCGCGTTGCGGCGTGCAATCCAATCCACAGTCCATAAATAGCCATAAGGCTCGTTGCAGCATGCAACCCGATCCATATACCCTCACATAGTTCACAACTCGGCACTCAGGCCCTATCTTAGTCACTAACCTCTCCAGCCCCTCGGGTTCACAGAATATCATAATAATTAGCCCGACAAGAGAATACAACAAGTATCAACAAGAAATGAGAGGGAACAAAGATGTAACACACTAGTAAGACTTTGACCAAGTACAAGACAGCAAATTAGCAGTCAATTCAACAAGTATACGACTGCTGCGAGTCCCAACAGTGATATCATATGGCCTAAGTATGGTTTCTAACATGAAAGGTAGTCAATTGCTTAAAGGCAAGGAAGAACAAGTAATAACAATGGCTATTCGACTTTACAGTCTCACGGGACGTACCAAGTCACGATCTCTCCTGGTGCACGCTCATACGCCCGTCACTTAGCATATGCGTCACCTCCAAACACTCACATCATACCAATTCTCGGGGTTTCATACCCTCAAAACCATATTTAAGACTGTTACTTACCTCAAACGCACAAAATCCTACTCCGCAATGCCTTTGCCCCTCGAATCAATCTCCAAACGCTCCGAATCTAGCCACAAGCAGTACGGTATAATTAATATAAGCCAAAAGAATCAATCCCACAAGAAAAACATGGAACTATAAGCCAAAAATCTGAAATCGGCCAGAACCCCCTCCCCCCCCTCCGGGCCCACGTCTCGAAATCTGACAAAAGTCACAAAACCCGAAAGCCCATTCACTCACAAGTCTAACCATACCAAATTTACTCTAATCCGATAACAAAATCCCATTCAAAACCCCAAAAATCTAACTCAAGAACACTTCATCTTCTTCCCCAATTTTTTACCCCAAATCACAAATTAGATGATAAAATTAAAGATATAATCATGAGTTTTAACCAAAATCAAGTAGGAATCACTTACCCCAATCAACTCCACAAAAATCCCTTCAAGAATCGCCCAATTTCGTGTTCTCTAGTTCAAAATATGCAAAAATGGGTTCAAACTCTCATTTTTAAATTTATACTGTCTGCCCAGATTTCCATCTTCGCGAACGCGACTGTCCTCTCACGTTCGCGTAGACCAACTCAGACTGCCTCTCAACTTAACTCTTTGCGAATGCGACCTAAGCTTCGCGAATGCAAAGCTTTGCTAACTCAGATCTTCGCGAGTGCGTCCCTTACCTCGCGAACGCGTAGAACAAAAGATTGGGGTCCCCAACTGCCTCACTCCCCTTCGCGACCGTGACGCCACTCACGCATTCGCGATACACACACTACCATACCTTCGCGTTTGCATCCTCTCTTTCGCAGACGCGTAGAGCAAAATCTCACCAAATCAAAACACTCTTCACGAATGCGAGGCTCCTCTCGTGAACGCGTAAGAGGAAACCAGAAAAAAATGCAGCAGCAGATATCAGCTATCTCACCAAGGCCAAAAATGATCCGTTAACCATCCAAAACTCACCCGAGGCCCCCAGGACCTCAACCAAGTATACAATCATGTCCCAAAATACTATACGAACTTAGTCGAATCCTCAAACCACCTCAAATAACATCAAAAACATGAATCACTTTTCAATCCAAACTTAATGAACTTCGAAATTTCCAAATTCTACAAATGATGCCGAATCATACCAAACCATGTCCGATTGATCTCAAATTTTACACACAAGTCATATTCAACATTACGGACCTACTCCCTACTCCAACTTTCAGAATCGGAATCTGACCCCGATATCAAAAAGTCAACCCCCGGTCAAACTTTCCAAAAATTCGACTTTCGTCATTTCAAGCCTAAATAAGCTACAGATCTTAAATTCACTGTCTGGACGCGCTCCTAAGACTAAAATCACCCAATAGAGCTAACGGAACCGACAGAATTCCATTCCGGAGTCGTCTTCATACAGTTCTGACTACGGTCAAAATTCTAAGACTTAAGCTTATGTTTTAGGGACTAAGTGTCCAAAATCACTCCAAAACCAAAAACAAGACCTCCCGACAAGTCACGTAAGCAGAAACAGATACGGGAAAAATAGTAAATAGGGGATCAGGGCTAGTACACTCAAAACGACCGGTCGGTTTGTTACATTTTAGGGGCGACCAAACATTGCTACAAAATAATTAGTATTTGTGGCGACCAATATTGCTACAAAACTTCATGTTATTTTGGCGACCAGAGCTGCCACTGAACATACAATTAATTTTATGGCGACTACAATCGCTACTATAAGTTGCTCATCAGTGGCGACCAACCTCAAACCTATTTTGTGGTTGGGTTTTTACTTCACTTGTTGTGGCGAGTTAAGTCCCTACAAATGTATAGTTTTTGTGGCGATTTTCAGAAGTCATCACAAATAACATTCAGTTACAGTTGTCACAAATCGCTACCATGCTTTAGTAGCAACTTTTGTCGCCACTAAAAGTTTGATTGCTTTTAGTGGAAACTTCTCTTCAAAATCCTTGGTTGTGTTGTGCCTTCTAGGAATGATGGTGCTCACCATATGAGGGGCAGCATCATCGGTGCTTTTTTTTTTTAGAGAACTTGAGTTCTTGGAGGAGGAGGCCATGATTAGCAGAATATAGTAAGAAATCTTTGAAGAAGAATATTAAAGAAGAGTGAAAGCAAGAAAGAGTTGATTGCAAAGAAGTTGAGAGAGTTTGAAAAACTATAAAGGGTAAAAGAAGAAGAATGAGGCGTATAAGTAAAGGAATAGATGGCTAAAATCGTGGACATAATTACCTCAAGAATCGGAGAAATTATTGTTAAATCTTGGAGTGACGCATGTTCGGGGCATTAAATGCGGAGAGACGATCAAAAAGTTTCCCGCCAAGAAAGGTATCTTCACCAATTTTCCAATGACACAAAGATGTGCCACCGGAAAGCAGAGGGACTATCTGTCGGTTCATATTAAATACTCAAATGATAGAGAGACATGTAGAACCGGAGATAGATGAAAAGCGAGGCAAGTAGAAACCAAGACCGGGGACAGCAGCTTCAGTTGGCACCGAAAAGACCCCGAATGGAATATTGCTAATGAAGACAAACGAATGTTTGCCATCCGATGATATTGAATGAAGAATATTCTTCAGTATTAAATACACAATCCGTTATAGAGAATTTGGGCATTCATAGCCTTCCATTACACACTCATCAATGCCCTCCATAATTGTCATTTATGAGGGGCTTGATCCTAGGACCTTGTTCCCTAGGTGTAGCCATAAATGGTGTCTTCAACAGCCCTTGTAAGGGACACGAATTTTCTCACAAACTTATGCCACACATTATTCTAAGCTCAATAATATTTTATTTCTTGTCTATTGTTAGTCTTATTACTGTCTTCGGAAGCTGCTCCCGGAACCAAGCTATTTACTGTCTTATCTCGATTTCAACGCTAAGTCTTGCATTTTATTTAATTTATTTATCATTTTGGGATCAAATCGATTCGTTTGTCTGTAAACCACGTTACAAATTCAACTGTACCGTTTTACGGATAAACAGTTGTGACATGCTGTCATTTGAGGAAAGAGTCTCTCATTTTGATGGCTTGTAAACAAGGCAGGGTTAGATGTGTCTGTCACCCGCCAGGTGAATAGAAACAAGGAGGAGCAACACAATCATAGCTTTTACATCATGGACGTTACACAGTTGCAACTTACACCCCGGGTGTAGTTGCCATGTTAGATGCTGCCTAACTGAAGTATTTAACTGTAAATACTAGTTAGAAAAACTTATGAGTTTTTTGTTAGCGAAAGTGGATCTATAACAATTACAATTTGAGTCACCGATCGGTAGAAATTATCACAAATTGAAAGAATTCCTTGTTTTTCACAACCTAGAAATTCCCTTGGAGGTTCAGAGAGTTTTCTTCAATACCCTAATCGTTATAATCCAGAATGAAAAAAAATATACTTTTCAACACCCATAATGGTGTTTTATACTTTTCAACACCCATAATGGTGTTTATATACACTAGCATTAGAGTTTAGGTGGAGACTAATTAACGGTCTCTTGTGAACTATTTACCACCCCTCGTGGGTGAACCCGGTCCAATAATATTTTCCAACACTAACTCACTTGTGACACATAAGAGGAACTGAAATGCTCCACCCGTTTCAATTTATACGATACATTTTTCTTATTAGTTTACTCCAAAAAGAATGATACAAGTTTATATTTTATAATAATTTAATATTAATTTTTATATTCTATCTATTTTGCCCTTAATGGAAAGTTTTTATAGCCACACAAATATTATTCGCCTACAAAGCTTTTATCCTTTAATCTTCTAAGACCACAAGTTTTAAAAATTATATTTTTCTTAAACGTGTCGAGTCAAACTACCTCATATAAATTAAATCATAGGGAGTAGATGACTCCTACGAAGAACAAATGCATTAAACCGTGTTGAAGAGGTTATAGGCTTTTGATTCAAAGGTATTCATTATCTTCTTTGCTTTATATTTTAGTAAAATATTACTCCCTCCGTTTCAATTTAGATGAGGTAGTTTGACTCGGTACGGAGTTTAAGAAATGAAAAAAAAACTTTTGAAACTTGTGATCTTAAAAGCTTAAGGGATAAAAGCTTTGTAGGGCCTTGACTTTTGTGTGATTATAAAAGCTTCTCATTAAGGGTAAAATGAGTAAAATGAAGAGTTTAAAGTTAAATTATTTCTAAATTTAGAAATATGTCATTTATTTTGGAACAAACAAAAAAAGAAAGTATCTCGTTTAATTTGAAACAGAGGGAGTAACTCTTAGTCAAGAGATCGATGACCTAGTTTGATGAATATGATCCTGTGATGAAGTGAAAAGTTGCATTATATTCGTTCGTCGACAGTTTAAATAGGCTCATTCAATAAATTTAAAAAAGCACATGCATGTGGACACCCCCCCCCCTACAATGCGCAATGCTGAACGCAGGCGAGCATGTGCTATACTCATCTAGTTCTATATATAACCAAACATAACATGAAAGTAGTTGTATGAATCCAGGCTATCCAGCCCCCACTGCGCTGTAGCCTGCAGATCAGATTAGCGGAATTCAACTACTTCCCCAATAGATCAAAGAAAACCTCTGGCCTTTTGTATTCAGAGATGCATAATGCCTGAAAAACCAAGATACGCTATTTCTTAGTCCAAAATCCAATTTTAATAATGTAAAATATGATAAGCATTCTCTTTTACGACTCATAGATTTGTCTAATTAATATGAGATCTTGCCTTCTGAAATGAAAATTTGGGGATTTGAAAACCGAATGACAATCCAAAATAAAGATAAAGATGATCAGGGATCCAAACATTCACTTACTTGCATGGCAAAAGCTATATGAATCAGTAAGGATTCATTCCATGGCTTCCCAATAAATTGAAGACCAATTGGCAAACCGGACATATCATAACCAACCTACCCCCAAAAGAATATATATATGAGTAAACTTTTAAAATAAATCTTGACAGTGTAACTAATCTTCAAAAGGTGGGGAAGTTTTCAACTGTTTGGATCATAGTTTCCACTGCAATATTCTATTTGTTGTTAGAATGGGGCAGATGATTTGACAATGGTAAATACTTACCCACATGGGTGTTTACACAACCAATTTATTTAACTTTACTAGTTAAAAATTAAAGTAATAATAAATATATACCATTTAACCATAGTCAACTGATAAATGTGTATATTTAAGACACTGTCTTGTACTACTTTAGCATAAATACTTAGAGCCGTTTGGACATAAGAATTTTTTCACTTTTTTTCGAAAATTTTTCATTTTTTTCGAAATCAATGTTTGGCCATAAAATTTCCAATTTTTACTGGAAGATGAATTTTTGAATTTTTTCAAAATTTGAAAAACTCCAAAAAGCTGTTTTTCAAAATTTTCATTCAGATCACTCACAAAACTTCAAAAATAACCCAAAATTATATTCATGCCCAAACACAACTCTAATTTTCAAATACTATTTTCACTTGACAAGAAATTTCATTTTGTTTTTGAAATTTTACAATTCTTATGTCCAAACGCCCACTTAATATGGGTAAGTTATTACCATTCGGGAATTTTCAATGTAGTCCCTGATCTGAATCTTAAAAAAAATATAGATGTAGTAGAAATTGATGAAGAGCATACTGGTATAGTAACAGCAGGCAGTCCCAGAAAATTTCCTGCTATCTGGTATCGAACTAGTGCAGCTGAAACAATGAGGCACATAATCATAACGGGCACAACTGATAACTATTATGACTAAAGGCCACTCTAAAACGTTAATCAATAAATAAGTACATATTAAAATACAATGCTTTAGCGATGTGGAAAGTTTTAATCTTGTTATTCAATTTTTGAAAATCTTCAGCTTTTGAGTTTTAATTGTTTAACAATTTCAGTTACATACAACTTAACTTACTAACTATCAATTGCCATTGCACATGTGTAAGTTCCTTCCCATTGTAATACCATATATCTAAGACTGTCCCCCAAGGGATCTCCATAAACTTTCCGCTAATACAGAACATTGATTACATTAATGAAAAAATGTCCAACCTGACCAGCAAGGCCCAGGATCAGGATATACTGAAGGAACAAGAGGGAAACGATCAGCAAAAACCAGAAGCTAAATCCCCAGACTCAATGGAAGAACTGTATAATGTCCCTGTGGGTCTAGTGCAAGAACTGGAAACAGTTTCTGGTGACAAGCTCAATCAGGAATTGTTCATGGAATGTATTGAAGTTGAACTAGAAAAATCTCTATCAGATGATGAAGTGATCAGGGGGGATATCAGTAAATCTTACTCTGAAGAGGAGCTAAGCTTGCAAGACAAGAAGCAGACAAAGATCTTTAACACCAACAACCTATCACCAAGAAACCAATACAACATGGGAGGGAGTCATATTTTCAGAGACAAGTCGATTGACCCCTCAATACCAGACCAAAGCTCCCCCCGATCCTAGACCTTCCCATGATTAGTATAATATCGTGGAACATCAAAGGTATAGGGTCCAAAGGATCTCTTGAAAGACTCCAAACTTTATAACTTCAATATCAACTCCCTCTCATCTGCCTTCAAGAACCTATGGTGGATAGTGGCAAGATAGAGAAATTCAAAAAAAAACTAGGAATGGTAAAAGCCTACTTTAATTGCTCCAACAAGGTTTGGATCTTCTTGACCAATGACATCAACATTACTATCTTACAAGACAAAGAACAGCATGTTCATATTAAAGCTGAGCACAACAATTGCCCCTCCTTCCTTTTAACGATTGTTTATGCTAAATGCACAGAAGAATTGTGAAGGGAGCTATGGTCAGACTTAAGGAACTTAACCTCTACAATTCAAGAACCATGGGGAGTCATAGGTGATTTCAATGTGATTACTAACAGAGAGGAGAAATTGGGAGGCAGACCTCATAGACTAGAGGAAAGCCTGGAGTTCATAGAATGTCTCAATGAATGTGGCCTTCAAGATGCAGGTTTTACTGGTGCTAAAGTGACTTGGTGTGATAACAGGTATCCAGCCCTCACCATATGGAAGAGACTTGATATATTGGTTTACAATTCGGATTGGTTTGATAATCTCAACAACACTGATGTAACTCACCTATCTAGATCTTGCTCAGATCATGCGCCTCTTCTGGTTAAGCTTCACCATGAAGATACCCAAGGAACCAGATACTTCAAGTTCCTCAACTTCTAGACTGAACACCCTGATTTTAAGCAGACAGTGCAGAATAGTTGGAATATCTTCATCCATGGTAACCCCCTATACATTCTACAGCAGAAGATCAAGAACACTACTAAGGCCCTTAGTACATGGTCCAGGGCTACCTTTGGAGATGTCTATGAAGAACCAAAAAGACTGGAAAATCTCATTAGGGACCTAGAAGAAATCTGTATGACTAATAACACCCCAGAGAATAGAAGTGAATTGTTTAAGAGTAAAGCTGAGTTTATAAGGTACCTAAAGATTCATGACTCTATTTTGAGCCAAAAATCCAGAATTAATTGGTTCAATGAGGGCGATGCCAATACTGCTTACTTCCATGCGACTATCAAAGAGAAAAGGAGAAAACTGACAATTAGAAGGATCTAAGATAGTGAGGGTAATTGGCTTTAAGATTGTGAGTCTATTGCTGAGGGAGCTGTGAACTTTTACAAGAACCTTTTTTCCGAAGGCCCCAGCAACACAGATTTTAGGGCACTAAACTACATTGAAATATGTATTACAGATGATGACAACATTAGAATCAGTGCCATCCCTACTCTCCAAGAGGTCACTAAGATTGTTTTATCCATTGATGCCAATAGCTCCCCAGGACCTGATGGCCTTAGTGGGATGTTCTATCACAAATGTTGGGACATTATAGCTGAGGATATGCATAATGCTGTAAAAGCTATATTTAGTGGCTCAACACTTACCAAATTCTACACTCATACCTATATTGTCACGATTCCTAAAGTGGATCACCCCCAAAGTTTCTCTTACCTCGGACCTATTAGCCTTTGTAATGTGTCTTCCAAAATTATTTCTAAAATCCTCAACGCCAGGCTCTCCAGCATTCTTCCCAGAATCATATCCAGAAATCAATCTGGCTTTATTAAAGGGAGATCAATCTCAGAATATATCCTCCTTGCACAAGAGATCATCAGCGACATCAACAAACCAAATAGAGGAGGCAATATTGTCCTGAAACTTGATATGACCAAAGCATATGATAGAGTCTCATGGATTTTCCTCGGGAAAGTTCTTAAGAAGATGGGGTTCAGTGATCAGTGGATAGAGATTATCCACAAATACATCTCCAATAATTGGTACTCTGTGTTGGTTAATGGAAGAAGAAATGGCTTCTTTCAATCTGAGAGGGGCTTAAGGCAGGGAGACCCTCTCTCCTCTTCTCTCTTTATTTTAAGTGCAGAAATTCTTTCACAAATAATGAACAATCTATATAATAGAGTGGGCTACAAAAGTTTTTATATGAATGCTAACTGTCCTAAAGTTAACCATCTTTCTTTTGCAGATGACACTATTCTGTTCTGTAATGGAAATAAGAGGTCCATGAGATTGGTATTGAGCACCTTAAAGGACTATGAGAAGATCTCTGGGCAACTCATAAATAAGAACAAGAGTTGTTTTGCAATGAGCAATAAGACTAGCCTGGTCACTATCAACAGAATGAAGGCCATCACTGGCATGAAATATCAAAAGTTTCCAATCAAATACTTGGGATGTCCTCTCACTACAGGGAGAAAGAAGATTGAATTTTATTCAGATATTGTGAACAAAGTCATTGGAAGAATCAGAGGTTGGCATACCAAACTCCTCTCAACTGGAGGAAGAGCAATTCTCATCAGACATGTCGTCCTGGCTCTCCCTATTCACCTCTTGGCTGCAGTTAATCCACCAAAAGGAACTATAGAGCTCATTGAGAAATTTGTAGCCAGATTCTTCTGGTCTGGGCAAGATAGTGGAGGAAATTATCACTGGGCTATATGGAAAAACTTGTGCTATCCTTATGATGAAGGAGGTGCTAATTTTAGGAGACTCAGTGATACTTGTAAGGCCTTTAGAGCTTAGCAGTGGTGGAATCCGAGAACATCAAACTCTCTATGGGGATCTTTAATGATTGCTAAGTACTGTGGGTCGAATTACCCTATTACCATTAACTGGAACAAAGGGAACTCGCAAAATTGGAAAGCCATATGTGACATCAAAGAAGAAATTGAACTCAACATTGTCTGGAACATTGGAAGAGGAGATGTCTCCTTCTGGTTTGACAACTGGTGCTCATTAGGTCCTCTATACAAGATTACTACCTATGAGGTCCCAATGCCAAACATCAAACTGAATGAAATTCTTCAGAACAACACCAGGAATTGGAGCATGCTCACCATTCAACGAAATGAAGACACCAAATCTCATCTATTATCCTTAGGCATTGAATTGGATAGAAATTGCTATGATAAAGCCAACTGGAGCCTTTCCAAATCAGGAAAATTTACCATAAGCTCCACCTGGAACGCTATTAGGCAAAGAAAAGACCACAACCCTCTCTATAAGAACCTATGGACTAAGGACATTCCTTTCAAGATGTCTTTCCTCCTTTGGAGAGCCGTAGGTAACAAACTCTGCACTGACGAGAGTGTGGCCAGTCTTGGAATTGCACTAACTTCCCAATGCTACTGCTGTAACTCTGTCAATAGTCAAACTGATCTGGAAGACACTAACCACATATTCTGCCAAGGTGAACTTGCGAGGAAGATTTGGAGGAATTTTGCGGGGCCTTTGGGTATTGGTTGGAATTTCAACAACTTGAACATGACCCTTCTTAGTTGGTGGAACCACAAATCGTCCAATCCAATCTCGAGATTCATCACCAAGAACTTCCCACTTATTATTTATTGGGAACTTTGGAGATCAAGATGTCGCAACAAGTTTGAAGGGACTAGACCCTCAATGTATAGAACCTATTCTAATATCACTTCCTTTCTTTTGCAGATGATCAAGAAACATTTCAGAAGAGTACGCATCGGAGACAACTAGAGCAGTATATACACAGCATGTGAAGCACAGATCCAACAGACTAGCAGTGTCCCAGTGTGATGGTTCAGACCACCTGCGCAAATAGTTAAACTGAATAGTGATGGAAGTTACACTAACGGGCTATGTGGAGGGGGAGGGATTATTAGAGATCAAGAAGGAAATTTCATCATGGCCTACTCCATCCCTCTAGGAGCAGGCACCAGCAACTACGCTGAAGCAGAAGCACTTCTCTTTGGATTGAAATGGTGTGCAGACAGAGGTCTGGAGATGGCCATAGGAGAGTCTGACTCGCTCCTAATAGTCAGGTGTGTCAAAAGAGAGTGGAAGCCACCATGGAACATCAGCAAACAAATAAAAGAGATCCAGAAAATGATTGAAGATCACAGCTTCAACATCAATCACTGCTTCAGAGAAGCCAACAAACCTACAGACAGTTTAGCAACTCTGAGTCACAGAATTGAAGGAAACAAGATCTTCAACCTTTTCTCTGATCTTCCTAACCATATAAAGGGCCTAGTAAATATGAACAAATGAGGCTTGCCTACCTTCAGAATCAAGCACACAAAACCCTCTAACATCATCTATGATCCTCCTTGAGCATACTCTGATTTTGCTATCCTTTAGCTAGGATATAGATTGATAGTCACATCTCAATGATCATGTACAAAGTTTGGGATACCAAACTCAAATTCTAACTTTATGCCAAAAAAAAAACTATAAAAAAAAAAAGTTCCTTTCCATTATTTTTTACGAGATTGCTGCCTGCTAGGAGGTTATATATATTCAGTGCTTGCCATTGAATATAGTAATTATTAATATGTGAGAATGGATAAAGAGATAGAGCTCAGATTGAGCATCAATAGAAGAATCTAGAGTCGTTCATAAGAGACGAGAGAGAGAGGGAGAAGAGGTATATACTTGGGAAATAAGTATTGTTCTATTAATTAGTGGAGCTCTATATGCAGGTGAAGGGACTATCCACTAAGTGCCAGCTTAAGACACAGCTAAGCTAAGTCCTAACTAACTAACTAACTGTATGCATCACTAATTGAATACATTGAAAATATAGAAATAGAAAGTACATAAATATACCCTATATTTCAATACACCACCTCAAGTTGGAGGTGAAGACTTCACAGCCAACTTGCGCATGACTGCAGAATACTTGATCCCTGTTAGGACCTTGGTAAGAATGTCAGCTAGTTATTTATTTGGTAATGACATGATTCAAAGAGATTAGTCGATCTTGAAGTTTATCTCTCACAAAGTGGCAATCTACTTTAATATGTTTGGTTCTGTCATGAAAGACGGGGTTTTTGACAATATGTAAGGTTGATCGGCTGCCACAGAACACTGTGACTGGTTTGGAGTATGGGACATTCAGCTCTTCAAACAATCTGCACAACCACGTTAACTCACCAACAACCTTTCTAAGAGACCTATTCTGCTTTTGTTGAGGATAAGGAAACAGTATCCTACTTCTTAGACTCCCGGCTGATGGGGTTGTCTCCTAAAAGCACTACATAGACACTAACTGGCCTTCTGGAGTCTGAGAAAGCTACCCAATCTGAATCACAGTAAGCTCTCAATGCACAATCAGGATTATTAAAATTCCTAAAGTAAGATCATTTTTCAAATACCTTAATAGGTGGAAAGCAACCTTTAAATGGGGTTCTCTATGATATTACATGAATTGGCTTAAGTACTGCACAATATAAGCTATGTCAAGTCTGTTATTAGTTAAGAAATTCAACTTCCCAGTTAGTTTCCTGCAATTGTTTGGATCCTTCAGCACTACTCCCTCCTTAGCCTTCAGTTTCTCATTAGGATCCAGAGGAGATGATAGGTTGTTGTAGTGTAAGCAGTCATACTCTTTGAGCAGATCAACTGTAAATTTCTTTTGAGATATGATAACTCTATCCTCCTTATATAAAATTTTGAACCCCAAAAATAATGCAATTTTTCCAAGTCTTTGATCTTGAACTTGTCATGCAAAAACCTTTTCAGCTATATGATCTCCTCTATATCAATCCTTGTTATGATCACATCATCAAAATAGACTGCTACATAATTGATGGTAGAGTTAGTCTTCTTACAGAACAAATATTATCATTCATGGAATGCAAGTAATCTCTAGAGCACATGGTCTCACTCAACTTTAAGTACCATTATTCGCTGGCTTGCTTCAAGCCATAAAGTGATTTATTCAACTTGCGGACTACCCCTGGCATGCTGACTTCAAGGCCTGATGGCATTTCCATGTAAACCTCGTCGTGCAAGTCACTATGGAGGAATGCATAGTTAACATCAAGCTGTGAAATATTCTAGTTCTTCTTTACTGTAATAGCTATTAATGCCCATATGGTGGTCATCTTAACAACTAGAGAAACTATTTATGTATAGTCAATCCATACCTGTTGAGTGTATATCTTTACAACCAACCTTGTTTTAGATCTCTCAACACTCTCATTTGCCTTGTGTATCACCTTGTATACCCATTTATAACTAATGGTTTGCTTCCTTACTGGTAGGGGCACCAAGTCCTAGATATTATTTGCATATAAAGGCTTCAAATTCCTATGTAAAGGTTGTATGTCAACCAGGATTAATAGTTGCCTCTTCACATAAAGATGATTCATCTTCACTGTAAACATTCATCACAAAGAATTGACTGTCATGAACTATAGATTCATATGGAATATGGTTATGCATTGAAAACAAAGTAGTTAAGGGAAGGAGTGAATCAGAATGATTATCAGAGGCAGGTTTAAGTTTGGGGATAAAATAAATACTGCGAATGTGCAGGCAGCTTGTGTTCCCTCTCTGATCTTCTTGGTTCAATTATAGGTTCTTGTGTTGAGTTGGATAAAGATAAATACAGAGGAGATGCGTGGTTATGAGTAGAGGGTGGAGATACAGATTGATGGATGGCTATGTTTGAGTCATTATGAGCAGGTGACAGTTCAGTAGATGTAACACCTATATCACTTGAATCATGTGTAGATTGTAAAGAGTTATGCTCTAGATGATCAATAAAAAGCAGTGAATACAAATCAAAGGAAGAGAAAGTAGTTACAGAAGATGTAGCAAAAGGAAATATATTCTCATGAAAAATACCATCCCTGGAAATGTATATTCTTTTTGTGTCTAGACTCAGCACATTTTGTAACCCTTAGTATCAAAAGGATAACCAACAAAGATATGAGGTGTGGACCTAGGCTCAAATTTGTCTTTACGGATTTTTGGCACTGTAAGGTAACATAAGCAATCAAAACTTCTTAAGTGAGTGTAAGTAGGTCTTCTTTTATATAATATCTCAAAGAGGCATTTATTTTTCAGGAAAGTAGTGGGCCGCCTATTTATGAGATAAGTGGAAGCTAATATATATTCCCCCAATATTTCATAGGTAATTTTGATTGAGATAAGATGGCTCTAGCAATTTCAAGAAGATATTTGTGTGTTTTTTTTATCACACCATTTTGTTATGGTGTATAGGGACAGGATTTTTGGTGAATTATGCCTTTGGATTGGAAGAAGGAGGTTGCCTCTGTGCTAGTGAACTCCGGACCATTACTTGAAATAATTTTAGTTGTAAGCTGAAACTGAGTCTCAATTAAAAGGACAAAAACCATTATAACGTGGAGTGCATTACTCTTGTAGTTGTTGTCTATTGCTACAAGATAAGGACCTCATAAATTTACATGCAAATAATCAAAGATCTTTTTAGAGGAAGTACTAGTTCTGGAGGGAAGCATGTCTAGCTATTGGACAAATAGAACAAAGGAAGGGTTCTTTCTGGGAAACAATTACTGGTATGGAGGGAATCCCTTTCATTTTAATAAAGAGCACACGTCCTATTCCATTGTGCCACAATATATCAACATCACCCACGAGATGAAGATGAAGCAAAATATGAAGTACAAGAATGTAGAATAGAAGGAAGTGCCTTATTGGATGTGGAATGATGTACAACTGGAGTGGACTGACACTTTGAACTTCCCACTTCACAAGCAATAAGTACAGAACATGAAGCAGAAACATTATAAATAGCTATTGGAATAGGACTACCATTTTTCAAACAGTGTGAGCAAAAAAGATGCAGACCATTTTTTTATTTTACCAATCTCCAGAGGCCTCTTCATTGAAGGGACATGTAGCATACATAAATAAGCCGTAAAAGCAATCAGTGAATTAAGGTTTGCTGCGAATGAGGAAATAGAAATCAAACTGAACTTGAAGGAAGGAACAAAAACACTTTATGCAGAGTGATTTGAGGTGAAGTGTTATACTACCAACTTTTGTCACCTTGACTCTGTAACCATTTGGAAGTGCAACAAGAGGATAGGGTAAGTTTTTGGTGTGAGAAAATAGGGATTTGTTATATGTCATATGGTGTGATACTCCAAAATCTAAAATCCAGATATTAGTCATTGTTTTGAGACATTTACAAGACACTGAGCCAAAAATAGTAGAAGAAGAATAGGTCATTATACCTGCGAAGTTGATAGCTCCACTAGTAATGTTGGTGTCGACAAATTTTTTCTCCTCCATTATGAAGATGTTGTAGTAGGTAAGCAATCGTTTATACTGCTCCTTGGTAATTCCTGTAGTTTCCACATTTTGATACTCATCGTGATGATGTGGATCAGTGCCATGAAATTCATTCTTTCAACAGGTGTAACATGATCGTTTACCACAGGTCTCTTGCCCTTGTTGAATCTGAAACCCTGAATCTGATTTGGATTGGGACCTCGAGGATAACTTTGAAGTTTGTAACATTTATCCTTAGCATGTCCAGGTCGTTAGCAGTAGTCACAAAAATGACAAGGCCTATTCACAGAGGAATAGTTACTATTAGGGGATTAATTTTTTCTAAATTTTGTGTTGCTTTGTACATTGACATGAAGGAAAGCTGATTCAATGACAAATTGATTTGAAGGCCCCATTTCCCTTTGCTTCTCATCCTAAATTGGCAAAGAAAATGCTTGTGCCAGTGAAGGAAGAAGGTTCATCATGAGTATACTCCCTCGTACCACTGTATACACCTCATTAAGATCCATGAGAAATTGGATCAGCCTCCTGTCTTGCTCAACCTTGTACATATTCTCCTTAGCACCACAAGTACATTGGAAACTACATTGTATTTTCACACTCAAATTGTTCAACTCCTCCCAAAGTTTCTTCATCTTAGTGTAGTAATTTGTGATGTCAAGGGCTTCATGAGTCAGGTCGTTATTCCCTTTTGAATTTGGTACAATCTAGCACCACCGGTTTGCTCATAGTGATCTTCTAACTCTATCCATGGCTCCATGGCATTGTTTGCATATACCACACTATCTGTAATGTCATTCGAAAGGGAATTTAATATCCAAAACGTCACTATATCATCCCAACTTTACTACTAATGATTGTTATGTGATTGAGGATCCGGACGCTTGCTTATATTAAGCAGACAAGCCTCTCATTACGTTATGCTTCCAGGAACGATAACAGATTCCGCTGAAAGGTATTGAAACCAACATAGTACTAGGATTATCATATGGATGCAAATATAGAGGACTGCTAATATCGATACTAGTATTCAAATTCACCTCGGTAGTCACTCTGATTCTGACATTCGCATCGAATCTATCTCATTGTTTTCATCGAGTATAGCCATGAGATCTAATGAGATTAATCGATTAGAGACAATAAGATAGAAATCAAAACCTGATGTTGCGATTTGATGCCAAGCAAAACACCACTGCATTGTTCAATCAAATTAGGGCACATGTGAGACCAAGACGAGAAATGTAGAAACCTTCTAAGAAGAGGAGAATTAGCGACTCCTGAGCTCTGATACCATGTTAAAATATGAGAATGGAGAAAGAGATAGAGCTCACATTGAGCATCAATGGAAGAATCTAGAGACGTCCACGAGAGGAGAGAGAGAGGGACAAAAGGTCTGTATTTGGGAAATGAAAACTTTTTCTATTAATCAGTGGTGAAAGTCATGCATACAGGTTAAGTAACTATCCACTAATTATCAGCATAAGACACGACCAAGCTAGTAGTCTGTTTGGTCAAGCTTCTTCAAAACAAGTGCTTTTTTTTAAAGTTGAAGTGTTTGGCCAAACTTTTCGAAGAAAAAAAAAAGTGCTTTTCGAGAAGCAAAAAAAATTAGCTTCTCTTCAAAAGCACTTTTTTGAAAAGTACTTTTGAGAAAAATACACTTATAACCTTTTTGGCCAAGCTACAAAAATCAGCTTATTTTGAGATGTGCTTTTTCTCAAAAGTGCTTTTTTCAAAAGTACTTTTGGTGAGAAGCAATTTGTGTTTGGCTAATTTATTTGAAAAGCACTTTTGAGCAGCAATTAGTGTTTGACCAAGCTTTTAAAAACTGCTTCTAAGTGTATTTTTTCTCAAAAGTGCTTTTCAAAAAAGTATTTTTGGAGAAGCTATTTTTTCTACTTCTCCAAAACTGCTTCTGCTTCTACTCAAAAGTACTTTTTTTTGCTCCAAAAGCTTGGCCAAACACTTCAACTTTAGAAAAAAATATTTTTTTTGAAAAAAAAAGTATTTTTGGCTTAGAGAAGCTTGGCCAAACAAGGTATTAGAAGCAGTTTTTAAAAGCTTGGCCAAACACTAATTGCTACTCAGAAGTACTTTTCAAATTAATTATTAGCCAAACACAAACTGCTTCTCACCCAGAGTACTTTTTAAAAAAGCACTTCTCAAAATAAGCTGATTTTTACAGTTTGGCCAAACAGGCTATAAGTCCTAACTAACTAACTAATTGTATGCATCACCAGCTAATTGAATACACTGAACATACAAAAACACAAAGTACATAAATATACCTTATATCTCAATAGTAATTGGCTAGAAATTTAAAGGGGTCGACGGTAAATATAAAAAAAAATTATTACATCAAGATTGGTTTGTTTATGGATAAATTATGTGTGATTATAATAATTGTAGTGAGTGATAATCACTGAATTATTTGGTAAGCATGCATCTCCTGTTGAATATCTAGTTTATTGTTTTAAAATTCAAGAGATATGGTGTACAATTTAAACATACATTTGGGAAACTTGCGGGGAAAAAGAAGGTTTCCATTATTAACCCTAGCAAATGCATCACTTCTTTGTCATCTTAAAGAACGAATGTTTATTTCATGTTTTGATTAAGGAAATTCAAGTCTCTATTTGGTTTTGATTAGGAAACTGATTTCAATAAGAGTTACCAGATAACTAAAAGGAAAAAGTCATTATTTTGAACAATGAAAATTTATCTTTTTGTTAAGAGATAGTGACTGTCTTAACAGGAAGCATTATGATTAACAGAAAGTTCAAAGATGTGACGAAATTTGAGATAGTCCAAAATGGCATCTCAGACGTCTTTCCAAGTTTCGTACCTCCATTTATATAGTCGAGTTCCCCGGTCTCCCGAGCATCCTTTTGTATGGTGTAAGCAGTAACCCTGTTGAAGTATTTGGCAAATCTTTACATTCAATCCCAAAAAAAAAAAAAAAGGATTGATATTTTGAGCTCAGAGAGTTTTCATATTTTTGTTCCTCTTTTCCATATTTTTTTAAGACTCCATCATCTGTTTCTAGTAATATAAGAAGTAGTAATAATATGAAGATGTAAGATGTAAGGGTCCACTGAGGCCACTCATAATTTATCGTTTAACCATCTTGTTATAGGGGGTCCTTCTTTTGGTTTGCAAATATTTTGATGTCATTTTAATGTTTATGATTTAATGTCCTTTAAAAGTTGAAATTTAATATATGCAACGGTGTATAAAATATATTTATGATAAACTATAAAATATACAGTTTATTTGGCGATATTTCCTTTTAGTATATACCAAGAAGAATGTAAGCTTTTAATTCAAAAAACTTAAACCTCTTATTTTACTCTAAATGATAAGCTTTATAGTCATATAAATATTATATGATATTAAAGATTACAAATTTCAGAATTTTATAATCACAAATATTATAGCATATTATGATCACACGTTTAAAAACTTTACCTCTTTTTCTTTAGCATTTTGCTTATTCAAATGCTCATAAATTGTAAGGGAGGTAGTATACATTATAGAGCCCAATTCACCTCTAACCGTAGCCCTTTCCCCACCATTCGACTACATCACCAGATTAGCTAACGCCATCCCCACAATTATACTTATTATATTATATTCATTTATCTTACAAAAAAAAAAAAAAAAACCATATGCTTCTCATTATTTCTTTTAAATTAGTTGATAATAAGGCTTTTCTTGTGACAAAAAAGTAAATATATACCCTGTTGTTGGTGTAACGATGACATCTGCCTTGGAAAATATTCTTTTGTGAATCTGAAGCTGCCGATTTCTGGAGATAAAATAAAATATTAAAACATGAGCGTTTGATCTTATCAGAACTGGGGACCTAGTTCCTGTTTGTTTTTTTAAAAAAAAAAAAAAACAGGAGCAGCGCGGACGTATGCAAAGAAAAATGAGACAGCACCTGATTTCTCTTAAGGCTTGGATGATATCTCATGTTGGGAAAGTCATGTTGACATGGGCATTGATACAATGAAACAAAAAATAACTGTTTGTACCCGTATGTTGACATGGTTTTCCTATTGTAAATGTGAACAAGGTGGATCAACCTATTTGCTCTTTCTGCTTATTATCTGCACAGGTAAAATATTGAGAGAGAGTATCTTTTGACTTAAAACTTCGTCACTACTTTATCGAGATTAGTTAATATACTTACAGAGTACATGGGGTCGGTTGTACTCATACTACGTATTTTTGCACCTTGGGTGCACATCTTGGAGCTGCGTAGCTCTGGAAGACGAAGCCTGGTATTGAAAACGTTCCAGTGTTCCAGATTCAAGCTACCTCTTGTTCATGGTAGTTTAGGACTTAAATTCTGTTTATATTTACTTCAAACAGATGTTGTATTATTTTCATACCATCTTTGTAAATCTGAGTCTTAGAGGCTCGTGACTTGTTCTACTAATCCTTGGGTTATACTGAAATTCAGTTATTTCACTTACTGATTTCATATTAATTTCAGTAGAAATGAATTGACTATTATTTGGCCTGCTAGCGGATTGGGTTAGGTGCTATCACGACTAGGCGGATATTGGGTCGTGACACAAAGTTTATTTATGCAGTTATGGAAGTGATATCAGAATAGAAGTGGATCGAGAGCGGTAGACTAAACTAGATCTATTTAAGCCTTGTCATAAGCTAGTAAAACAAAGAAGCGGTTATCGACGAGAAGTTTACCACAAAAATAAAATTTCTTTTCAAATCAATATAACTTGCTCATGCATGAAAGCATCAAAATCGCTCAATATTTGTATGATAAATGTAAGTTAGAGTCAAATCAAATGTGTCATGTCTAGTAAGTAGTAACCATACGTCACATATGGACTGGACCAAGACCAGCAAATATAGTTTTCAATCGTAAAAAAGAGGAAACAAAAGCATTCTCCATTTGGGCTTACCTAATTCTCTGGGCATTCAAGTACTCCTGGCTACTAAAGGAACCATACACAGAAAGTGCAACCCTAGCATCCCATCCTAATTCTTCCTTATTCCTATGCCAATATTCAGAGATCCACAGTGTCAAAACAAATTTGTGTATAACTTCAAAGAAGAGTAATAATTCTTAAAAGTGGAAATCAAGTACTTTCAAATTCAATGTGCGGAATGTATGTAGACGTTTTAAGATACCAATATCCACATCGAAATCATGAATATACCCACTCCACTTTTAAGAATTATCCCCTAATGTCCATGTGTATATATTGTTAAGAGACAAAGTGAAGAACTTACAGCTTTTCTAGTTCACGAGCAATTGAGTTATTGCATTCAGATCCAATTGTCACATAATGTGCCAAGCGCATAACCTCTATCTCAGGTACGGTAACTTCTATAGTCTTTTAAAGAAGAAATAGAAAAAAGAAGATGTTAACATGGTCAGAAAACATGTGTATATAAGACGTTTCCTGCCTACTTAAAGAATTGGTTTGCTACAGATTTCACCTATAAGGGTGTACATGCATGTTGGATGGATAAAGAAACAAAAATGAAAGTTAAAAATCAAAGCCATGTTTCGAGGATATTGCGAGGCTGGTGAGTCCTGGAGATAAGGAAAATCACGAGGACATCAATTCAAGTGGAAGGGACCTAGGCAGGGCAACTACCTCACAATGATGGCCACACCTTGAGAGAGGACCCTAGCCTAGGCAAGGCTTGCCAATAACCTCGACAAGGATCAGATTACAAGGATCTGATCCTTGTTTCTTAAGGCATTTTCCTAAAATCTGTTATAGTTTAAGGGCTTTTAAATATGATTTGAAATGTACAAGTATGTTCATGGAGGCAACAAGGTGTGCGTCACACCATATTTTGTTTAATTGTGCATTGGTTGAACTAAAATGAAATGTAAATTTGCTTATCTAACGATATGTAACTTCAAACTTTGATATATGAAAAATAGCTCTAGATAATTATATGAACTCAAATATAATTTTACGAAGGATTACAAATGTGTTATGTGTAAATATATGTTAAATCATGAATTGATAGAGCAAAATACATACACAAATCCTTGAACTTGATTGAATATTTTTTCACCTAGACACTTGAACTATGGACACTTGATATTGGATGAAAATGTACTATTTTGATATACTCTGGCCACATGCGTGTTTTTCACTTTTTATATGAGCATATGTTGCCATGTGACCAGGAGGTCACGGGTTCGAGCTGTGGAAACAATCTTTTGCATAAATGCATGGTAAGACTGCGCACAATAGACCTTGTAGTCCGGTCCTTCCCCGGACCCCGCGCATAGCGAGAACTTAGTCCACCGAGCTATTTTTTTACGGGAGCATATGCCTAATGTAGCTATATGGGTCCCAAAACACACCTGTTGGTACAAAAAAAGGAAAAAATATCTTGATTCTTTTTTCTCTCTCTTCTTCTCTCTAGCTAGCCAACATTTTTCGTTCAAGACTCTAGTGATGGAGCTCTACCTCTATTCCACCCTATTTCTAAGCAAATATAAATCCTCACTAACTCACCTTCCTCAAAAATAAAGAAACCTAACAAATACACTACTTTCACCATCTACCACCCATTTTTATTTCCTAAACCATCCACTCTCAACTCTCCGGCAACCTTCAACACTGCTCATACCGGAAAATGTTCGAGGTATTTAACTTTTAGTCTTGAAAATTCCAATTTATTCTCGACGTCTAGCTCCTCGATTGGATTTCAGTTTGGTCATATTTTATTATTTATATTGGGGAAGGGAACTTATGTTTTGATTGACTACATATGACTCATGACTGTGATACTGGAGGTAGAAGATAAGTGAGTGGTTGTACTCACTGTATAGCAGTTCCAATTGTTGAAACATGAAGAAATTAATAAAGACGAAAAAATGAAGAGCACAAAATCTCAAAAGTATTTATTGTAACTTTCTGGGATGGAGCTGACGAAAGAAGACTTGTAATTTCCTTTTTAGTATGTTTCAAAATAAATGACATATTTTTAAATTTAAAAATAATTTAACTTTAAACTCTTCATTTGTTTTACACTTAATGAGAAATTTTTATAACCACACAAATGTAATGCCCCACAAAGCTTTTACCTCGTAAGCTTTTAAGACCACAAGTTTCAAAAGTCTTTTTTTTTTCTTAAACTCCGTATCGAATCAAACTATCTCATCTAAATTGAAACGGACGGAGTATTTTATTGACAGATGTGAAATGGCCCCACACAATGCCATGATGAACTTACATGTTGGCTGAGGCTCAAGGTGCCACTATTGTTAATACGTATAAATTATTTTAAGAATAATTGTGAAGAAATATTTTCAAATGACTTGCTTAACTCAAGGATTATTTTTCGTATGTCTAGGGAGGTCGATGATTTTACCGAGTATGTAATTACCTAATTAAATTTTTGTTGATGGACTAAACAAGCCCAATAATGCTTTTATGGTCTGATACTATCTGTTTTGGGTAAGCCTCCAAGATTTTTCCCAAAATATTTCATACCATTAAGAGTTTCATTCACCTTATATGTAAGCTCCTAATCTTTTTAGCTATTAATGTGGGACTTTATTCGCACACCTAACACTCTTCCTCTCGAACTAAATTCCATGTGGCTCATCAACACGATCCATGGGTCTCTCTCTAGAACTAAGTTCGGCGTAGCCCATAACCACGATCCACAAGTCAATTTCTGAGTTTTACTACGTACCACTCACATCGTTTAGAGTATTTATAGAAACTGAAGCTCGCAACTAGCTTCTTGTTGTTGTGTGTGTGTCTTCACTCTCGTAAGGGTAAGAAAACAGAGACTTGCACTCCATCACTCTACCATCGCAATATTCATCCTGTCGAACCGGGGCTCTGATACTGATTGTTAGGCTAAACTAGCCCAATAAGTTCTTAGTTTGATATGATACTGCCCGTTTTAGGTCAAGCCCACAAGATTTTCTCCAAAAAGTCTTACATCATTAAGAGATTGCTACATATTGTATAAGCTCTCAATCTTTTCAGCGATACTGCAAGCCAGGCTCTAAACACCTCTATACCTAACTAACTTTTGCTAATTCCCACGATGTCATTCAATGGTGGCAATATTTTTAGTTGACTCTTATGCATAGTCAAATTGCATCCCTAGCCTTACATATTCTTTTTCATTCATAAAGGCTCCGATGACATACTTTGGGAATATTGCATATGTCATTGGGTTGTTTTTAGGAAGATTCATTTCATTATGTTATTTTATTTATGATGAGATCGGTTTATCAAAGTTATGTTTTACTCTCCGATTACTTATAAAGTATTGCTCGTGGTGACTGATGAGGATGTATGAAAGTATTGCTTGTGATGGGGATATATGAGACGCAAGATTTGCTTTGATCGTTGTGCGGTGTATAATGATGTGTCTTTAAGATTTTTGGGGCGTGAGAGGTAAGTTGGATCTAGTAGTATTATACTTTTGATAGAAATGGGCCTTAAGTAACCTTAAGGTTGGAATGGGAGTGTACTCTATTAAGGACATTTCTTAGTAGTAAAATAAAATAGAAAATAATTTTCACCCAATATTATATTCGAATTACCTTCCAGCCATAACTGTTGTACAATTTTGCTAAAGCTTGAGAACAACAAACTCTTATGTCATCACTGCAGTCATTAAACCACTAAAAAGAAGAAGAAAAAGTTGAAATTAAAAAAAAAAAAGGAAAGAAAGAAGCCAATAAATTAGTATAATAATATAATAATACAAAGGAAGGAAAACTTTTAGAAATTAAATTGCAATGCTAATAAAAATAAACAAACCTCCCCATATTTGGCCAATTTGATATTAGGTATAAGCTTTGGTGACTTCAGTAGAGGGAAACATAGTTTTGCCTGGAATAAAGAAATTTGGAAGAGATAAATTATAATCAGTTATAAAGAGAAAGAATGAAATGATTGCAAATAAAATTCTTCGTTTTTCCTTATTTTTTATTAACTTTCTTGGATAAAATTGTGAGAGTACATCATCTTTTTTGTATTACAACTTCGGTAATAAATTTTACTCTAATGATCACTTTGTATTGGTAAAATACGGTTATGACACGTGGTCAGAACGATAGTTGACACGTGACAAATACTTCTTGATCAAGACCACATCACATATAGTTATTTGGAACGAAGACTAAAGATCCAAGAACTAATTTTGGATCTGCATAAGCACAACTCAAATCAGACTTGGGATGTTCCGGAGCTGTACTTCTGCTTAGACATAAGAGTCCTGATAGATACTCATCCTGCAACATCGAACTCTAGCGAGATCCCCCCTCAACCATGCCCGTTAGTTACAACACAGGTACATGCAACTGAGTAGATTCGCGCTTACTGCAGATAATGGGCGTAACGTTTAGGCTAAATATTAGGAGGATAGTTACATTAAGGTTAGACTATAAATACACATGTTTCCACAATTATAACCCATTATAATTCAACTTGACAGACGGATATTATACTTCAGCTCATTTCTCTTAATTATCAGCATTGATCATCAGATGTCATTCACTGGAGTTTCTTCAATAAGAATCTCTCTTTGTCGTTCCTTGCTCGTTTCGTTATTTCAATTACTTCATAATTTTTATTATATTGCTTTTCATCAGCACGTAACGACCCGACCGATCGTTTTGTGTATTTGAGCTTCATTCTCCTACTTGATATTTCTTGTATGTGTATTTGTTATTTTGTGACTTTTGGGATGGTTGATTTGATTTTGGGAAGGTTTTGAGAGGGATTTGAGACACTTACTCTCTTTTTGGAAGTTTAAGTTGTAAGAATTGATCAAAGTTTGAATTTTGTACAAACGGCCTCAGATTGATGATTTGAGGGTTCCGCTAGGTTCGTATGGTGATTTTAGACTTGTGCGTATACCCGAATTTGGATTTGGAGGTTCCTTTGATATTTTGGTGCTATTAATCGAAAGTTAGTAATTTAGAGGTTTGGAGAATTTCTATGTTTGACCGGGGGTTGACTTTGATGATATCGAATTTAGATTTTTATTGCGGAAGTTGGAATAGGTCCATTTTATCATTTGAAACTTGTGTGCAAAGGTTGGGTTTAATCCGAATTGGTAAGGCTTGAATCGAACGCTTGGTTCAAAATTTGAATACCCTTGTTGGACACCACGTGCCCTAAGAACGCCACTGAACTAAGCCAGAACACATACTTGGAGAACTTTGCATAAAGTTTGTCCTCCCTCAATCTCTGTAACACAATTCTCAGATGCTGGGCATGCTCCTCCTAGCAACGAGAGTAGACCAGGATATCATCAATGAATACAATAACGAACGAGTCAAGATAAGGCTGAAACACACTGTTCATCAGATGCGTGAACGATGTTGGGGCATTGGTCAGCCCAAAAGACATCACAAGGAAATCATAATGGCCATATCGGGTCCTGAAAGCTGTCTTAAGAATATCTGAGTCCCGAATCTTCAGCTGGTGATACCCTGACCTCAAATCAATCTTAGAGAACACCATCACTCTCTGAAGCTGGTCAAACAAATCATCAATACGCGGCAAAGGATACTTGTTCTCGATTGTGACCTTGTTCAACAGTCTGTAATCAATGCACATTCTCATAGTACCATCCTTTTTCTTCACAAACAGAACTGGTGCACCCCAAGGTGACACGCTAGGCCAAATAAACCCCTTATCAAGGAGTTCCTAAAGCTGCTCCTTCAACTCCACCGGTGCCATACAATACGGTAGAATAGAAATAGGCTGAGTGCCCAGCACCAAATCAATACCAAAATCAATATCCCCGTCGGGCGGCATGCCCGATAGGTCTGCAGGAAAAACATCTTGGAAATCTCGTACCACCGGAACAAAATCAATAGCAGGGGCCTCTACACTAACATCCCTCACAAAGGCCAGATAAGATAGACAACCTTTCTCAACCATCCAATGAGCTTTCAAGTATGAAATCACTCTATTGGGAACATAGTCTATAGAGCCACTCCACTCAACCTTGGAAATCCCGGAATCGCCAACGTCACGGTCTTAGCGTGATAATCTAGAACAGCATGACATGGAGACAATCAATTCATACCCAAAATCACGTCGAAATTGACCATACTAAGCAACAAGGGATCTACTCTGGTCTCCAGACTCCATATAGTCACTACACATGACTGATATATACGGTCCACAATGATAGTATCACCCACTGGAGTAGATACATGAACAGATGAAACTAGAGACTGACAGGGCATAACCAGATAATGAGCAAAATACGAGGACACATATGAATAAGTAGAACCAGAAATAATACAGAGGCATCTCTATGGAAAACTGAGACAATACCTATAATCACATCATCCAAATCAATGGCATCTGGTCTGGAAGGAAGTGCATAGAAACAGGCCTGGCCACCCCCTGATCGGCCTCCCCCTCTCGGGCGACCCCTAGATGACTGGGCTCCACCCCCAGCTGGCTGAGCGGGTGGTAAAGAAACTGGTGCTGATGTCGTAGACTGGCTCTTCTACTGCATCAGACCTCCTGTAATACAGGGACAATGTCTCCTGATGTGGCCCAACTCTCCACACTCATATCAACTCCCTGGTGCTGGTGCTGGGGACTGAAGGGAGCCCCGAGCACCTGGATGACTGGTAGAAGGACCTGGCATAGACGAGCCCTGACCCGATGGAGCACGGGATGAACTCTGAGTTGGGAGGGCACTGAGAGATGAATGTCCCTATTGATAACTGTGTGAACCATGGCAAGATGATGCACAACGGTGGACTGGGCGAGATTTGAGCATGTCTGAAAGGACGACCCTACCGTGGTGGAACTGCCCCCAGAAGGAACACCGCTAAATCCACCCTATCCATGAGGCCTCTTGGCCTCCCTCTCAACCCTCTCCTGACTGTGAACCATCTCAATCTGATGCGCAATGTCGACAACCTCATCAAAAGTAGCACCAGACACACTCTCTCTGGTCATAAGCAATCACACCTGAAAAGTGAGGCCATCTATAAACCTCCTGATCCTCTCCCTGTCTGTGGAAACCAACCAGATAGCATGACGGGCCAACTCTGAGAATCGCATCTCATACTGCATCACAGACATATCCCCCTGATGAAGCTGCTCGAACTGCCTACGCAGCTCCTCTCTGCGGGTATGTGGCACGAACCTCTCCAGGAATAGGCCGGAAAACTATTGCCAGGTAAGGGGTACTGCGCCGACCGGCCTACGCCTCTCGTAATCCTCCCATCAACTGAAGGCAGCCCCAGAGAACTGAAAAGTAGTGAACGAGACCCCACTGGCCTCTAAAATACCTGATGTACGGAGTATCCTCTGACACCTGTCCAAGAAATCCTATGCATCCTCTCCCTCTACACCACTGAAAGATGGAGGTTGCAGTCTCCCAAACCTCTCCAATCTACGCTGCTCATCCTCAGGCATAATTGGAACCACATAGTCCTGAGCAGCTACAACCGGCTAGGCTGGTGGTGCCCCCGATGTCTGGAGTCCCTATACTACCTTCTCAGGTGTGCGGGCGGTGGGATTGTGAGTGCCTCCCCCGGCCTAAGAAGAGGCTGCTGCCTTCGAAATAGAGACCGCTTGAACAAGGCCGGTGCACAAGGTCAGAATCTGAGCTAAGGCCTCCTAAAGGCCAGGAATCACAATGGGCACAGGTAGTGCCTGAGCTGGTGCATCAACAACTGGAATCTGGTCCTGATTTAGGGCAATTGGTGGATCTACAGGTACTGCCCCAGCTATTGTGTGGGTTGCACCTCTGCCCCTACCGTGGCCTCTACCGCGACCTCGGCCTCTCGCTGCCCTGGCTGGTGGTACTAGTGGTTGTCCATCCTGCCTAGTGGTACGAGTCCTCACCATCTGTGAGAGGATGAAACAATAGATGTTTAGTTACTAGAACCAGCAGATTCGCATGACAAGAATTCAAGAATGTGGAGTTTCCTAAGGGTTCTGCAACCTCTCGAAGATAAATACAGATGTCTCTGTACCGATCCGCAAGACTCTACTAAACCCGCTCATGACTCGTGAGACCTATGTAACCTAGGCTCTGATACCAACTTGACACAATCCAAATACCTAACCCATCGTGATGGCGCCTATCGTGGAACTAGGCAAGCCGACATTCTCAATATGCTTTCAATATATGACAGAAAGGACCTAAATCAATTAAATTAACCTGAGGTTTACACAATAACGGGGTAAAACCCCAAAATATAAGTGCGGAATAATAGCCCGACATCGGGGTGTCACTAAGTCATGAGTATCTAACAACCAATCTAGAAAGAGAGTCTACTATAGTTTGTGCCAAATTCCAATACAAGAGAGAAAAGATAATAAGAAAGGAGAAACATGGACTGCGGACACCGGCAGCTACCTCGTAAGTCTCCGATAATCAGCTCGCGCACGAACTCAGCGACCGTCAGAACCGTACACACCAGGATCTGCATATGATGTGCAGGGTGTAGCATGATTACAACTAACTCAGCAAGTAACAGAATTAAATAAGGAACTGAGAAGTAGTGACGAGCTATAAAAATACAGATCATCTCAAAAGTTTTCAGTAAAGAGTGAACATGCTTTCAAATCCGGTGGTATAAGTCAAATCAGTTCGAGCTCAAGTAAAACAGATATGAGTCTTTTAGAAATTTCACAACAACAACAGATGACAACATGCATCAATAAATAAAAGCAAGTACATTCTCTCAAGGCAGCAGTCACTCAGCTCATCTCAATAGCTCATACTCTCGGCTCTCAGCCCTCAATACATATTCTCAATAGGTACCTGCGCTCACTGGGGGTGTGCAGACTCTGGAAGGGTTCCTTTCAGCCCAAGCGCTATATCGCTGCGGCATGCAGCCCGACCCAATCATATAAGTAGCCATAAGGCGCGTTGCGGCGTGCAATCCAATCCACAGTCCATAAATAGCCATAAGGCTCGTTGCAGCATGCAACCCGATCCATATACCCTCACATAGTTCACAACTCGGCACTCAGGCCCTATCTCAGTCACTAACCTCTCCAGCCTCTCGGGTTCACAGAATATCATAATAATTAGCCCGACAAGAGAATACAACAAGTATCAACAAGAAATGAGAGGGAACAAAGATGTAACACACTAGTAAGACTTTGACCAAGTACAAGACAGCAAATTAGCAGTCAATTCAACAAGTATACGACCGCTGCGAGTCCCAACAGTGATATCATATGGCCTAAGTATGGTTTCTAACATGAAAGGTAGTCAATTGCTTAAAGGCAAGGAAGAACAAGTAATAACAATGGCTATTCGACTTTACAGTCTCACGGGACGTACCAAGTCACGATCTCTCATGGTGCACGCTCATACGCCCGTCACTTAGCATATGCGTCACCTCCAAACACTCACATCATACCATTTCTCGGGGTTTCATACCCTCAAAACCATATTTAAGACTGTTACTTACCTCAAACGCACAAAATCCTACTCCGCAATGCCTTTGCCCCTCGAATCAATCTCCAAACGCTCCGAATCTAGCCACAAGCAGTACGGTATAATTAATATAAGCCAAAAGAATCAATCCCACAAGAAAAACACGGAACTATAAGCCAAAAATCTGAAATCGGCCAGAACCCCCTCCCCTCCCTCCGGGCCCACGTCTCGAAATCTGACAAAAGTCACAAAACCCGAAAGCCCATTCACTCACAAGTCTAACCATACCAAATTTACTCTAATCCGATAACAAAATCCCATTCAAAACCCCAAAAATCTAACTCAAGAACACTTCATCTTCTTCCCCAATTTTTCACCCCAAATCACAAATTAGATGATAAAATTAAAGATATAATCATGAGTTTTAACCAAAATCAAGTAGGAATCACTTACCCCAATCAACTCCACAAAAATCCCTTCAAGAATCGCCCAATTTCGTGTTCTCTAGTTCAAAATATGCAAAAATGGGTTCAAACTCTCATTTTTAAAATTAATACTGTCTGCCCAGATTTCCATCTTCGCGAACGCGACTGTCCTCTCACGTTCGCGTAGACCAACTCAGACTGCCTCTCAACTTAACTCTTTGCGAATGCGACCTAAGCTTCGCGAATGCAAAGCTTTGCAAACTCAGATCTTCGCGAGTGCGTCCCTTACCTCGCGAACGTGTAGAACAAAAGATTGGGGTCCCCAACTGCCTCACTCCCCTTCGCGACCGTGACGCCACTCACGCATTCGCGATACACACACTACCATACCTTCGCGTTTGCGTCCTCTCTTTCGCAGACGCGTAGAGCAAAATCTCACCAAATCAAAACACTCTTCACGAACGCGAGGCTCCTCTTGTGAACGCGTAAGAGGAAACCAGAAAAAAATGCAGCAGCAGATATCAGCTATCTCACCAAGGCCAAAAATGATCCGTTAACCACCCAAAACTCACCCGAGGCCCCCAGGACCTCAACCAAGTATACAATCATGTCCCAAAATACTATACGAACTTAGTCGAATCCTCAAACCACCTCAAATAACATCAAAAACATGAATCACTTTTCAATCCAAACTTAATGAACTTCGAAATTTCCAAATTCTACAAACGATGCCGAATCATACCAAACCATGTCCGATTGATCTCAAATTTTACACACAAGTCATATTCAACATTACGGACCTACTCCCTACTCCAACTTTCAGAATCGGAATCTGACCCCGATATCAAAAAGTCAACCCCCGGTCAAACTTTCCAAAAATTCGACTTTCGTCATTTCAAGCCTAAATTAGCTACAGATCTTAAATTCACTGTCTGGACGCGCTCCTAAGACTAAAATCACCCAATAGAGCTAACGGAACCGACAGAATTCCATTCCGGAGTCGTCTTCATACAGTTCTGACTACGGTCAAAATTCTAAGACTTAAGCTTATGTTTTAGGGACTAAGTGTCCAAAATCACTCCAAAACCAAAAACAAGACCTCCCGACAAGTCACGTAAGCAGAAACAGATACGGGAAAAATAGTAAATAGGGGATCAGGGCTAGTACACTCAAAACGACCGGTCGGTTTGTTACATTTTAGGGGCGACCAAACATTGCTACAAAATAATTAGTATTTGTGGCGACCAATATTGCTACAAAACTTCATGTTATTTTGGCGACCAGAGCTGCCACTGAACATACAATTAATTTTGTGGCGACTACAATCGCTACTATAAGTTGCTCATCAGTGGCGACCAACCTAAAACCTATTTTGTGGTTGGGTTTTTACTTCACTTGTTGTGGCGAGTTAAGTCCCTACAAATGTATAGTTTTTGTGGCGATTTTCAGAAGTCATCACAAATAATATTCAGTTACAGTTGTCACAAATCGCTACCATGCTTTAGTAGCAACTTTTGTCGCCACTAAAAGTTCGATTGCTTTTAGTGGAAACTTCTCTTCAAAATCCTTGGTTGTGTTGTGCCTTCTAGGAATGATGGTGCTCACCATAGGAGGGGCAGCATCATCGGTGCTTTTTTTTTTTTTTAGAGAACTTGAGTTCTTGGAGGAGGAGGCCATGATTAGCAGAATATAGTAAGAAATCTTTGAAGAAGAATATTAAAGAAGAGTGAAAGCAAGAAAGAGTTGATTGCAAAGAAGTTGAGAGAGTTTGAAAAACTATAAAGGGTAAAAGAAGAAGAATGAGGCGTATAAGTAAAGGAATAGATGGCTAAAATCGTGGACATAATTACCTCAAGAATCGGAGAAATTATTGTTAAATCGTGGAGTGACGCATGTTCGGGGCATTAAATGCGGAGAGACGATCAAAAAGTTTCCCGCCAAGAAAGGTATCTTCACCAATTTTCCAATGACACAAAGATGTGCCACCGGAAAGCAGAGGGACTATCTGTCGGTTCATATTAAATACTCAAATGATAGAGAGACATGTAGAACCGGAGATAGATGAAAAGCGAGGCAAGTAGAAACCAAGACCGGGGACAGCAGCTTCGGTTGGCACCGAAAAGACCCCGAATGGAATATTGCTAATGAAGACAAACGAATGTTTGCCATCCGATGATATTGAATGAAGAATATTCTTCAGTATTAAATACACAATCCGTTATAGAGAATTTGGGCATTCATAGCCTTCCATTACACACTCATCAATGCCCTCCATAATTGTCATTTATGAGGGGCTTGATCCTAGGACCTTGTTCCCTAGGTGTAGCCATAAATGGTGTCTTCAACAGCCCTTGTAAGGGACACGAATTTTCTCACAAACTTATGCCACACATTATTCTAAGCTCAATAATATTTTATTTCTTGTCTATTGTTAGTCTTATTACTGTCTTCGGAAGCTGCTCCCGGAACCAAGCTATTTACTGTCTTATCTCGATTTCAACGCTAAGTCTTGTATTTTATTTAATTTATTTATCATTTTGGGATCAAATCGATTCGTTTGTCTGTAAACCACGTTACAAATTCAACTGTACCATTTTACGGATAAACAGTTGTGACATGCTGTCGTTTGAGGAAAGAGTCTCTCATTTTGATGGCTTGTAAACAAGGCAGGGTTAGATGTGTCTGTCACCCGCCAGGTGAATAGAAACAAGGAGGAGCAACACAATCATAGCTTTTACATCATGGACGTTACACAGTTGCAACTTACACCCCGGGTGTAGTTGCCATGTTATATGCTGCCTAACTGAAGTATTTAACTGTAAATACTAGTTAGAAAAACTTATGAGTTTTTTGTTAGCGAAAGTGGATCTATAACAATTACAATTTGAGTCACCGATCGGTAGAAATTATCACAAATTGAAAGAATTCCTTGTTTTTCACAACCTAGAAATTCCCTTGGAGATTCAGAGAGTTTTCTTCAATACCCTAATCGTTATAATCCAGAATGAAAAAAAATATACTTTTCAACACCCATAATGGTGTTTTATACTTTTCAACACCCATAATGGTGTTTATATACACTAGCATTAGGGTTTAGGTGGAGACTAATTAACGGTCTCTTGTGAACTATTTACCACCCCTCGTGGGTGAACCCGGTCCAATAATATTTTCCAACACTAACTCACTTGTGACACATAAGAGGAACTGCAATGCTCCACCCGTTTCAATTTATACGATACATTTTTCTTATTAGTTTACTCCAAAAAGAATGATACAAGTTTATATTTTATAATAATTTAATATTAATTTTTATATTCTATCTATTTTGCCCTTAATGGGAAGTTTTTATAGCCACACAAATGTTATTCGCCTACAAAGCTTTTATCCTTTAATCTTCTAAGACCACAAGTTTTAAAAATTATATTTTTCTTAAACGTGTCGAGTCAAACTACCTCATATAAATTAAATCATAGGGAGTAGATGACTCCTACGAAGAACAAATGCATTAAACCGTGTTGAAGAGGTTATAGGCTTTTGATTCAAAGGTATTCATTATCTTCTTTGCTTTATATTTTAGTAAAATATTACTCCCTCCGTTTCAATTTAGATGAGGTAGTTTGACTCGGTACGGAGTTTAAGAAATGAAAAGAAAACTTTTGAAACTTGTGATCTTAAAAGCTTAAGGGATAAAAGCTTTGTAGGGCCTTGACTTTTGTGTGATTATAAAAGCTTCTCATTAAGGGTAAAATGAGTAAAATAAAGAGTTTAAAGTTAAATTATTTCTAAATTTAGAAATATGTCATTTATTTTGGAACAAACAAAAAAAGAAAGTATCTCGTTTAATTTGAAACAGAGGGAGTAACTCTTAGTCAAGAGATCGATGACCTAGTTTGATGAATATGATCCTGTGATGAAGTGAAAAGTTGCATTATATTCGTTCGTCGACAGTTTAAATAGGCTCATTCAATAAATTTAAAAAAGCACATGCATGTGGACACCCCCCCCCCCACAATGCGCAATGCTGAACGCAGGCGAGCACGTGCTATACTCATCTAGTTCTATATATAACCAAACATAACATGAAAGTAGTTGTATGAATCCAGGCTATCCAGCCCCCACTGCGCTGCAGCCTGCAGATCAGATTAGCGGAATTCAACTACTTCCCCAATAGATCAAAGAAAACCTCTGGCCTTTTGTATTCAGAGATGCATAATGCCTGAAAAACCAAGATACGCTATTTCTTAGTCCAAAATCCAATTTTAATAATGTAAAATATGATAAGCATTCTCTTTTACGACTCATAGATTTGTCTAATTAATATGAGATCTTGCCTTCTGAAATGAAAATTTGGGGATTTGAAAACCGCATGACAATCCAAAATAAAGATAAAGATGATCAGGGATCCAAACATTCACTTACTTGCATGGCAAAAGCTATATGAATCAGTAAGGATTCATTCCATGGCTTCCCAATAAATTGAAGACCAATTGGCAAACCGGACATATCATAACCAACCTACCCCCAAAAGAATATATATATGAGTAAACTTTTAAAATAAATCTTGACAGTGTAACTAATCTTCAAAAGGTGGGGAAGTTTTCAACTGTTTGGATCACAGTTTCCACTGCAATATTCTATTTGTTGTTAGAATGGGGCAGATGATTTGACAATGGTAAATACTTACCCACATGGGTGTTTACACAACCAATTTATTTAACTTTACTAGTTAAAAATTAAAGTAATAATAAATATATACCATTTAACCATAGTCAACTGATAAATGTGTATATTTAAGACACTGTCTTGTACTACTTTAGCATAAATACTTAGAGCCGTTTGGACATAAGAATTTTTTCACTTTTTTTCGAAAATTTTTCATTTTTTTCGAAATCAATGTTTGGCCATAAAATTTCCAATTTTTACTGGAAGATGAATTTTTGAATTTTTTCAAAATTTGAAAAACTCCAAAAAGCTGTTTTTCAAAATTTTCATTCAGATCACTCACAAAACTTCAAAAATAACCCAAAATTATATTCATGTCCAAACACAACTCTAATTTTCAAATACTATTTTCACTTGACAAGAAATTTCATTTTGTTTTTGAAATTTTACAATTCTTATGTCCAAACGCCCACTTAATATGGGTAAGTTATTACCATTCGGGAATTTTCAATGTAGTCCCTGATCTGAATCTTTAAATAAAATATAGATGTAGTAGAAATTGATGAAGAGCATACTGGTATAGTAACAGCAGGCAGTCCCAGAAAATTTCCTGCTATCTGGTATCGAACTAGTGCAGCTGAAACAATGAGGCACATAATCATAACGGGCACAACTGATAACTATTATGACTAAAGGCCACTCTAAAACGTTAATCAATAAATAAGTACATATTAAAATACAATGCTTTAGCGATGTGGAAAGTTTTAATCTTGTTATTCAATTTTTGAAAATCTTCAGCTTTTGAGTTTTAATTGTTTAACAATTTCAGTTACATACAACTTAACTTACTAACTATCAATTGCCATTGCACATGTGTAAGTTCCTTCCCATTGTAATACCATATATCTAAGACTGTCCCCCAAGGGATCTCCATAAACTTTCCGCTAATACAGAACATTGATTACATTAATGAAAAAATGTCCAACCTGACCAGCAAGGCCCAGGATCAGGATATACTGAAGGAACAAGAGGGAAACGATCAGCAAAAACCAGAAGCTAAACCCCCAGACTCAATGGAAGAACTGTATAATGTCTCTGTGGGTCTAGTGCAAGAACTGGAAACAGTTTCTGGTGACAAGCTCAATCAGGAATTGTTCATGGAATGTATTGAAGTTGAACTAGAAAAATCTCTATCAGATGATGAAGTGATCAGGGGGGATATCAGTAAATCTTACTCTGAAGAGGAGCTAAGCTTGCAAGACAAGAAGCAGACAAAGATCTTTAACACCAACAACCTATCACCAAGAAACCAACACAACATGGGAGGGAGTCATATTTTCAGAGACAAGTCGATTGACCCCTCAATACCAGACCAAAGCTCCCCCCGATCCTAGACCTTCCCATGATTAGTATAATATCGTGGAACATCAAAGGTATAGGGTCCAAAGGATCTCTTGAAAGACTCCAAACTTTAAAACTTCAATATCAACTCCCTCTCATCTGCCTTCAAGAACCTATGGTGGATAGTGGCAAGATAGAGAAATTCAAAAAAAAACTAGGAATGGTAAAAGCCTACTTTAATTGCTCCAACAAGGTTTGGATCTTCTGGACCAATGACATCAACATTACTATCTTACAAGACAAAGAACAGCATGTTCATATTAAAGCTGAGCACAACAATTGCCCCTCCTTCCTTTTAACGATTGTTTATGCTAAATGCACAGAAGAATTGTGAAGGGAGCTATGGTCAGACTTAAGGAACTTAACCTCTACAATTCAAGAACCATGGGGAGTCATAGGTGATTTCAATGTGATTACTAACAGAGAGGAGAAATTGGGAGGCAGACCTCATAGACTAGAGGAAAGCCTGGAGTTCATAGAATGTCTCAATGAATGTGGCCTTCAAGATGCAGGTTTTACTGGTGCTAAAGTGACTTGGTGTGATAACAGGTATCCACCCCTCACCATATGGAAGAGACTTGATATATTGGTTTACAATTCGGATTGGTTTGATAATCTCAACAACACTGATGTAACTCACCTATCTAGATCTTGCTCAGATCATGCGCCTCTTCTGGTTAAGCTTCACCATGAAGATACCCAAGGAACCAGATACTTCAAGTTCCTCAACTTCTAGACTGAACACCCTGATTTTAAGCAGACAGTGCAGAATAGTTGGAATATCTTCATCCATGGTAACCCCCTATACATTCTACAGCAGAAGATCAAGAACACTACTAAGGCCCTTAGTACATGGTCCAGGGCTACCTTTGGAGATATCTATGAAGAACCTAAAAGACTGGAAAATCTCATTAGGGACCTAGAAGAAATCTGTATGACTAATAACACCCCAGAGAATAGAAGTGAATTGTTTAAGAGTAAAGCTGAGTTTATAAGGTACCTAAAGATTCATGACTCTATTTTAAGCCAAAAAGCCAGAATTAATTGGTTCAATGAGGGCGATGCCAATACTGCTTACTTCCATGCGACTATCAAAGAGAAAAGGAGAAAACTGACAATTAGAAGGATCTAAGATAGTGAGGGTAATTGGCTTGAAGATTGTGAGTCTATTGCTGAGGGAGCTGTGAACTTTTACAAGAACCTTTTTTCCGAAGGCCCCAGCAACACAGATTTTAGGGCACTGAACTACATTGAAATATGTATTACAGATGATGACAACATTAGAATCAGTGCCATCCCTACTCTCCAAGAGGTCACTAAGATTGTTTTATCCATTGATGCCAATAGCTCCCCAGGACCTGATGGCCTTAGTGGGATGTTCTACCACAAATGTTGGGACATTATAGCTGAGGATATGCATAATGCTGTAAAAGCTATATTTAGTGGCTCAACACTTACCAAATTCTACACTCACACCTATATTGTCATGATTCCTAAAGTGGATCACCCCCAAAGTTTCTCTTACCTCGGACCTATTAGCCTTTGTAATGTGTCTTCCAAAATTATTTCTAAAATCCTCAACGCCAGGCTCTCCAGCATTCTTCCCAGAATCATATCCAGAAATCAATCTGGCTTTATTAAAGGGAGATCAATCTCAGAAAATATCCTCCTTGCACAAGAGATCATCAGCGACATCAACAAACCAAATAGAGGAGGCAATATTGTCCTGAAACTTGATATGACCAAAGCATATGATAGAGTCTCATGGATTTTCCTCAGGAAAGTTCTTAAGAAGATGGGGTTCAGTGATCAGTGGATAGAGATTATCCACAAATACATCTCCAATAATTGGTACTCTGTGTTGGTTAATGGAAGAAGAAATGGCTTCTTTCAATCTGAGAGGGGCTTAAGGCAGGGAGACCCTCTCTCCTCTTCTCTCTTTATTTTAAGTGCAGAAATTCTTTCACAAATGATGAACAATCTATATAATAGAGTGGGCTACTAAAGTTTTTATATGAATGCTAACTGTCCTAAAGTTAACCATCTTTCTTTTGCAGATGACACTATTCTGTTCTGTAATGGAAACAAGAGGTCCATGAGATTGGTATTGAGCACCTTAAAGGACTATGAGAAGATCTCTGGGCAACTCATAAATAAGAACAAGAGTTGTTTTGCAATGAGCAATAAGACTAGCCTGGTCACTATCAACAGAATGAAGGCCATCACTGGCATGAAATATCAAAAGTTTCCAATCAAATACTTGGGATGTCCTCTCACTACAGGGAGAAAGAAGATTGAATTTTATTCAGATATTGTGAACAAAGTCATTGGAAGAATCAGAGGTTGGCATACCAAACTCCTCTCAACTGGAGGAAGAGCAATTCTCATCAGACATGTCGTCCTGGCTCTCCCTATTCACCTCTTGGCTGCAGTTAATCCACCAAAAGGAACTATAGAGCTCATTGAGAAATTTGTAGCCAGATTCTTCTGGTCTGGGCAAGATAGTGGAGGAAATTATCACTGGGCTATATGGAAAAACTTGTGCTATCCTTATGATGAAGGAGGTGCTAATTTTAGGAGACTCAGTGATACTTGTAAGGCCTTTAGAGCTTAGCAGTGGTGGAATCTGAGAACATCAAACTCTCTATGGGGATCTTTAATGATTGCTAAGTACTGTGGGTCGAATCACCCTATTACCATTAACTGGAACAAAGGGAACTCGCAAAATTGGAAAGCCATATGTGACATCAAAGAAGAAATTGAACTCAATATTGTCTGGAACATTGGAAGAGGAGATGTCTCCTTCTGGTTTGACAACTGGTGCTCATTAGGTCCTCTATACAAGATTACTACCTATGAGGTCCCAATGCCAAACATCAAACTGAATGAAATTCTTCAGAACAACACCTGGAATTGGAGCATGCTCACCATTCAACGAAATGAAGACACCAAATCTCATCTATTATCCTTAGGCATTGAATTGGATAGCAATTGCTATGATAAAGCCAACTGGAGCCTTTCCAAATCAGGAAAATTTACCATAAGCTCCACCTGGAACGCTATTAGACAAAGAAAAGACCACAACCCTCTCTATAAGAACCTATGGACTAAGGACATTCCTTTCAAGATGTCTTTCCTCCTTTGGAGAGCCGTAGGTAACAAACTCTGCACTGACGAGAGTGTGGCCAGTCTTGGAATTGCACTAACTTCCCAATGCTACTGCTGTAACTCTGTCAATAGTCAAACTGATCTGGAAGACACTAACCACATATTCTGCCAAGGTGAACTTGCGAGGAAGATTTGGAGGAATTTTGCGGGGCCTTTGGGTATTGGTTGGAATTTCAACAACTTGAACATGACCCTTCTTAGTTGGTGGAACCACAAATCGTCCAATCCAATCTCGAGATTCATCACCAAGAACTTCCCACTTATCATTTATTGGGAACTTTGGAGATCAAGATGTCGCAACAAGTTTGAAGGGACTAGACCCTCAATGTATAGAACCTATTCTAATATCACTTCCTTTCTTTTGCAGATGATCAAGAAACATTTCAGAAGAGTACGCATCGGAGACAACTAGAGCAGTATATACACAGCATGTGAAGCACAGATCCAACAGACTAGCAGTGTCCCAGTGCGATGGTTCAGACCACCTGCGCAAATAGTTAAACTGAATAGTGATGGAAGTTGCACTAACGGGCTATGTGGAGGGGGAGGGATTATTAGAGATCAAGAAGGAAATTTCATCATGGCCTACTCCATCCCTCTAGGAGCAGGCACCAGCAACTACGCTGAAGCAGAAGCACTTCTCTTTGGATTGAAATGGTGTGCAGACAGAGGTCTGGAGATGGCCATAGGAGAGTCTGACTCGCTCCTAATAGTCAGGTGTGTCAAAAGAGAGTGGAAGCCACCATGGAACATCAGCAAACAAATAAAAGAGATCCAGAAAATGATTGAAGATCACAGCTTCAACATCAATCACTGCTTCAGAGAAGCCAACAAACCTACAGACAGTTTAGCAACTCTGAGTCACAGAATTGAAGGAAACAAGATCTTCAACCTTTTCTCTGATCTTCCTAACCATATAAAGGGCCTAGTAAATATGAACAAATGAGGCTTGCCTACCTTCAGAATCAAGCACACAAAACCCTCTAACATCATCTATGATCCTCCTTGAGCATACTCTGATTTTGCTATCCTTTAGCTAGGATATAGATTGATAGTCACATCTCAATGATCATGTACAAAGTTTGGGATACCAAACTCAAATTCTAACTTTATGCAAAAAAAAAAAAAAACCTATAAAAAAAAAAGTTCCTTTCCATTATTTTTTACGAGATTGCTGCCTGCTAGGAGGTTATATATATTCAGTGCTTGCCATTGAATATAGTAATTGTTAAGATGTGAGAATGGATAAAGAGATAGAGCTCAGATTGAGCATCAATAGAAGAATCTAGAGTCGTTCATAAGAGAAGAGAGAGAGAGGGAGAAGAGGTATATACTTGAGAAATAAGTATTGTTCTATTAATTAGTGGAGCTCTATATACAGGTGAAGGGACTATCCACTAAGTGCCAGCTTAAGACACAGCTAAGCTAAGTCCTAACTAACTAACTAACTGTATGCATCACTAATTGAATACATTGAAAATATAGAAATAGAAAGTACATAAATATACCCTATATTTCAATACACCACCTCAAGTTGGAGGTGAAGACTTCACAGCCAACTTGCGCATGACTGCAGAATACTTGATCCCTGTTAGGACCTTGGTAAGAATGTCAGCTAGTTGTTTATTTGGTAATGACGTGATTCAAAGAGATTAGTCGATCTTGAAGTTTATCTCTCACAAAGTGGCAATCTACTTTAATATGTTTGGTTCTGTCATGAAAGACGGGGTTTTTGACAATATGTAAGGTTGATCGGCTGCCACAGAACACTGTGACTGGTTTGGAGTATGGGACATTCAGCTCTTCAAACAATCTGCACAACCACGTTAACTCACCAACAACCTTTCTAAGAGACCTATTCTGCTTCTGTTGAGGATAAGGAAACAGTATCCTACTTCTTAGACTCCCGGCTGATGGGGTTGTCTCCTAAAAGCACTACATAGCCACTAACTGGCCTTCTGGAGTCTGAGAAAGCTACCCAATCTGAATCACAGTAAGCTCTCAATGCACAATCAGGATTATTAAAATTCCTAAAGTAAGATCATTTTTCAAATACCTTAATAGGTGGAAAGCAACCTTTAAATGGGGTTCTCTATGATATTACATGAATTGGCTTAAGTACTGCACAATATAAGCTATGTCAAGTCTGTTATTAGTTAAGAAATTCAACTTCCCAGTTAGTTTCCTGCAATTGTTTGGATCCTTCAGCACTACTCCCTCCTTAGCCTTCAGTTTCTCATTAGGATCCAGAGGAGATGATAGGTTGTTGTAGTGTAAGCAGTCATACTCTTTGAGCAGATCAACTGTAAATTTCTTTTGAGATATGATAACTCTATCCTCCTTATATAAAATTTTGAACCCCAAAAATAATGCAATTTTTCCAAGTCTTTGATCTTGAACTTGTCATGCAAAAACCTTTTCAGCTATATGATCTCCTCTATATCAATCCTTGTTATGATCACATCATCAAAATAGACTGCTACATAATTGATGGTAGAGTTAGTCTTCTTACAGAACAAATATTATCATTCATGGAATGCAAGTAATCTCTAGAGCACATGGTCTCACTCAACTTTAAGTACCATTATTCGCTGGCTTGCTTCAAGCCATAAAGTGATTTATTCAACTTGCGGACTACCCCTGGCATGCTGACTTCAAGGCCTGATGGCATTTCCATGTAAACCTCGTCGTGCAAGTCACTATGGAGGAATGCATAGTTAACATCAAGCTGTGAAATATTCTAGTTCTTCTTTACTGTAATAGCTATTAATGCCCATATGGTGGTCATCTTAACAACTAGAGAAACTATTTATGTATAGTCAATCCATACCTGTTGAGTGTATATCTTTACAACCAACCTTGTTTTAGATCTCTCAACACTCTCATTTGCCTTGTGTATCACCTTGTATACCCATTTATAACCAATGGTTTGCTTCCTTACTGGTAGGGGCACCAAGTCCTAGATATTATTTGCATATAAGGCTTCAAATTCCTATGTAAAGGTTGTATGTCAACCAGGATTAATAGTTGCCTCTTCACATAAAGATGATTCATCTTCACTGTAAACATTCATCACAAAGAATTGACTGTCATGAACTATAGATTCATATGGAATATGGTTATGCATTGAAAACAAAGTAGTTAAGGGAAGGAGTGAATCAGAATGATTATCAGAGGCAGGTTTAAGTTTGGGGATAAAATAAATACTGCGAATGTGCAGGCAGCTTGTGTTCCCTCTCTGATCTTCTTGGTTCAATTATAGGTTCTTGTGTTGAGTTGGATAAAGATAAATACAGAGGAGATGCGTGGTTATGAGTAGAGGGTGGAGATACAGATTGATGGATGGCTATGTTTGAGTCATTATGAGCAGGTGACAGTTCAGTAGATGTAACACCTATATCACTTGAATCATGTGTAGATTGTAAAGAGTTATGCTCTAGATGATCAATAAAAAGCAGTGAATACAAATCAAAGGAAGAGAAAGTAGTTACAGAAGATGTAGCAAAAGGAAATATATTCTCATGAAAAATACCATCCCTGGAAATGTATATTCTTTTTGTGTCTAGACTCAGCACATTTTGTAACCCTTAGTATCAAAAGGATAACCAACAAAGATATGAGGTGTGGACCTAGGCTCAAATTTGTCTTTACGGATTTTTGGCACTGTAAGGTAACATAAGCAATCAAAACTTCTTAAGTGAGTGTAAGTAGGCCTTCTTTTATATAATATCTCAAAGAGGCATTTATTTTTCAGGAAAGTAGTGGGCCGCCTATTTATGAGATAAGTGGAAGCTAATATATATTCCCCCAATATTTCATAGGTAATTTTGATTGAGATAAGATGGCTCTAGCAATTTCAAGAAGATATTTGTGTGTTTTTTTTATCACACCATTTTGTTATGGTGTATAGGGACAGGATTTTTGGTGAATTATGCCTTTGGATTGGAAGAAGGAGGTTGCCTCTGTGCTAGTGAACTCCGGACCATTACTTGAAATAATTTTAGTTGTAAGCTGAAACTGAGTCTCAATTAAAAGGACAAAAACCATTATAACGTGGAGTGCATTACTCTTGTAGTTGTTGTCTATTGCTACAAGATAAGGACCTCATAAATTTACATGCAAATAATCAAAGATCTTTTTAGAGGAAGTACTAGTTCTGGAGGGAAGCATGTCTAGCTATTGGACAAATAGAACAAAGGAAGGGTTCTTTCTGGGAAACAATTACTGGTATGGAGGGAATCCCTTTCATTTTAATAAAGAGCACACGTCCTATTCCATTGTGCCACAATATATCAACATCACCCACGAGATGAAGATGAAGCAAAATATGAAGTACAAGAATGTAGAATAGAAGGAAGTGCCTTATTGGATGTGGAATGATGTACAACTGGAGTGGACTGACACTTTGAACTTCCCACTTCACAAGCAATAAGTACAGAACATGAAGCAGAAACATTATAAATAGCTATTGGAATAGGACTACCATTTTTCAAACAGTGTGAGCAAAAAAGATGCAGACCATTTTTTTATTTTACCAATCTCCAGAGGCCTCTTCATTGAAGGGACATGTAGCATACATAAATAAGCCGTAAAAGCAATCAGTGAATTAAGGTTTGCTGCGAATGAGGAAATAGAAATCAAACTGAACTTGAAGGAAGGAACAAAAACACTTTATGCAGAGTGATTTGAGGTGAAGTGTTATACTACCAACTTTTGTCACCTTGACTCTGTAACCATTTGGAAGTGCAACAAGAGGATAGGGTAAGTTTTTGGTGTGAGAAAATAGGGATTTGTTATATGTCATATGGTGTGATACTCCAAAATCTAAAATCCAGATATTAGTCATTGTTTTGAGACATTTACAAGACACTGAGCCAAAAATAGTAGAAGAAGAATAGGTCATTATACCTGCGAAGTTGATAGCTCCACTAGTAATGTTGGTGTCGACAAATTTTTTCTCCTCCATTATGAAGATGTTGCAGTAGGTAAGCAATCGTTTATACTGCTCCTTGGTAATTCCTGTAGTTTCCACATTTTGATACTCATCATGATGATGTGGATCAGTGCCATGAAATTCATTCTTTCAACAGGTGTAACATGATCATTTACCACAGGTCTCTTGCCCTTGTTGAATCTGAAACCCTGAATCTGATTTGGATTGGGACCTCGAGGATAACTTTGAAGTTTGTAACATTTATCCTTAGCATGTCCAGGTCGTTAGCAGTAGTCACAAAAATGACAAGGCCTATTCACAGAGGAATAGTTACTATTAGGGGATTAATTTTTTCTAAATTTTGTGTTGCTTTGTACATTGACATGAAGGAAAGCTGATTCAATGACAAATTGATTTGAAGGCCCCATTTCCCTTTGCTTCTCATCCTAAATTGGCAAAGAAAATGCTTGTGCCAGTGAAGGAAGAAGGTTCATCATGAGTATACTCCCTCGTACCACTGTATACACCTCATTAAGATCCATGAGAAATTGGATCAGCCTCCTGTCTTGCTCAACCTTGTACATATTCTCCTTAGCACCACAAGTACATTGGAAACTACATTGTATTTTCACACTCAAATTGTTCAACTCCTCCCAAAGTTTCTTCATCTTAGTGTAGTAATTTGTGATGTCAAGGGCTTCATGAGTCAGGTCGTTATTCCCTTTTGAATTTGGTACAATCTAGCACCACCGGTTTGCTCATAGTGATCTTCTAACTCTATCCATGGCTCCATGGCATTGTTTGCATATACCACACTATCTGTAATGTCATTCGAAAGGGAATTTAATATCCAAAACGTCACTATATCATCCCAACTTTACTACTAATGATTGTTATGTGATTGAGGATCCGGACGCTTGCTTATATTAAGCAGACAAGCCTCTCATTACGTTATGCTTCCAGGAACGATAACAGATTCCGCTAAAAGGTATTGAAACCAACATAGTACTAGGATTATCATATGGATGCAAATATAGAGGACTGCTAATATCGATACTAGTATTCAAATTCACCTCGGTAGTCACTCTGATTCTGACATTCGCATCGAATCTATCTCATTGTTTTCATCGAGTATAGCCATGAGATCTAATGAGATTAATCGATTAGAGACAATAAGATAGAAATCAAAACCTGATGTTGCGATTTGATGCCAAGCAAAACACCACTGCATTGTTCAATCAAATTAGGGCACATGTGAGACCAAGACGAGAAATGTAGAAACCTTCTAAGAAGAGGAGAATTAGCGACTCCTGAGCTCTGATACCATGTTAAAATATGAGAATGGAGAAAGAGATAGAGCTCACATTGAGCATCAATGGAAGAATCTAGAGACGTCCACGAGAGGAGAGAGAGGGGGACAAAAGGTCTGTATTTGGGAAATGAAAACTTTTTCTATTAATCAATGGTGAAAGTCATGCATACAGGTTAAGTAACTATCCACTAATTATCAGCATAAGACACGACCAAGCTAGTAGTCTGTTTGGTCAAGCTTCTTCAAAACAAGTGCTTTTTTTTAAAGTTGAAGTGTTTGGCCAAACTTTTCGAAGAAAAAAAAAAGTGCTTTTCGAGAAGCAAAAAAAATTAGCTTCTCTTCAAAAGCACTTTTTTGAAAAGTACTTTTGAGAAAAATACACTTATAACCTTTTTGGCCAAGCTACAAAAATCAGCTTATTTTGAGATGTGCTTTTTCTCAAAAGTGCTTTTTTCAAAAGTACTTTTGGTGAGAAGCAATTTGTGTTTGGCTAATTTATTTGAAAAGCACTTTTGAGCAGCAATTAGTGTTTGACCAAGCTTTTAAAAACTGCTTCTAAGTGTATTTTTTCTCAAAAGTGCTTTTCAAAAAAGTATTTTTGGAGAAGCTATTTTTTCTACTTCTCCAAAACTGCTTCTGCTTCTACTCAAAAGTACTTTTTTTTGCTCCAAAAGCTTGGCCAAACACTTCAACTTTAGAAAAAAATATTTTTTTTGAAAAAAAAAGTATTTTTGGCTTAGAGAAGCTTGGCCAAACAAGGTATTAGAAGCAGTTTTTAAAAGCTTGGCCAAACACTAATTGCTACTCAGAAGTACTTTTCAAATTAATTATTAGCCAAACACAAACTGCTTCTCACCCAGAGTACTTTTTAAAAAAGCACTTCTCAAAATAAGCTGATTTTTACAGTTTGGCCAAACAGGCTATAAGTCCTAACTAACTAACTAATTGTATGCATCACCAGCTAATTGAATACACTGAACATACAAAAACACAAAGTACATAAATATACCTTATATCTCAATAGTAATTGGCTAGAAATTTAAAGGGGTCGACGGTAAATATAAAAAAAAATTATTACATCAAGATTGGTTTGTTTATGGATAAATTATGTGTGATTATAATAATTGTAGTGAGTGATAATCACTGAATTATTTGGTAAGCATGCATCTCCTGTTGAATATCTAGTTTATTGTTTTAAAATTCAAGAGATATGGTGTACAATTTAAACATACATTTGGGAAACTTGCGGGGAAAAAGAAGGTTTCCATTATTAACCCTAGCAAATGCATCACTTCTTTGTCATCTTAAAGAACGAATGTTTATTTCATGTTTTGATTAAGGAAATTCAAGTCTCTATTTGGTTTTGATTAGGAAACTGATTTCAATAAGAGTTACCAGATAACTAAAAGGAAAAAGTCATTATTTTGAACAATGAAAATTTATCTTTTTGTTAAGAGATAGTGACTGTCTTAACAGGAAGCATTATGATTAACAGAAAGTTCAAAGATGTGACGAAATTTGAGATAGTCCAAAATGGCATCTCAGACGTCTTTCCAAGTTTCGTACCTCCATTTATATAGTCGAGTTCCCCGGTCTCCCGAGCATCCTTTTGTATGGTGTAAGCAGTAACCCTGTTGAAGTATTTGGCAAATCTTTACATTCAATCCCAAAAAAAAAAAAAAAAGGATTGATATTTTGAGCTCAGAGAGTTTTCATATTTTTGTTCCTCTTTTCCATATTTTTTTAAGACTCCATCATCTGTTTCTAGTAATATAAGAAGTAGTAATAATATGAAGATGTAAGATGTAAGGGTCCACTGAGGCCACTCATAATTTATCGTTTAACCATCTTGTTATAGGGGGTCCTTCTTTTGGTTTGCAAATATTTTGATGTCATTTTAATGTTTATGATTTAATGTCCTTTAAAAGTTGAAATTTAATATATGCAACGGTGTATAAAATATATTTATGATAAACTATAAAATATACAGTTTATTTGGCGATATTTCCTTTTAGTATATACCAAGAAGAATGTAAGCTTTTAATTCAAAAAACTTAAACCTCTTATTTTACTCTAAATGATAAGCTTTATAGTCATATAAATATTATATGATATTAAAGATTACAAATTTCAGAATTTTATAATCACAAATATTATAGCATATTATGATCACACGTTTAAAAACTTTACCTCTTTTTCTTTAGCATTTTGCTTATTCAAATGCTCATAAATTGTAAGGGAGGTAGTATACATTATAGAGCCCAATTCACCTCTAACCGTAGCCCTTTCCCCACCATTCGACTACATCACCAGATTAGCTAACGCCATCCCCACAATTATACTTATTATATTATATTCATTTATCTTACAAAAAAAAAAAAAAAAACCATATGCTTCTCATTATTTCTTTTAAATTAGTTGATAATAAGGCTTTTCTTGTGACAAAAAAGTAAATATATACCCTGTTGTTGGTGTAACGATGACATCTGCCTTGGAAAATATTCTTTTGTGAATCTGAAGCTGCCGATTTCTGGAGATAAAATAAAATATTAAAACATGAGCGTTTGATCTTATCAGAACTGGGGACCTAGTTCCTGTTTGTTTTTTTAAAAAAAAAAAAAAACAGGAGCAGCGCGGACGTATGCAAAGAAAAATGAGACAGCACCTGATTTCTCTTAAGGCTTGGATGATATCTCATGTTGGGAAAGTCATGTTGACATGGGCATTGATACAATGAAACAAAAAATAACTGTTTGTACCCGTATGTTGACATGGTTTTCCTATTGTAAATGTGAACAAGGTGGATCAACCTATTTGCTCTTTCTGCTTATTATCTGCACAGGTAAAATATTGAGAGAGAGTATCTTTTGACTTAAAACTTCGTCACTACTTTATCGAGATTAGTTAATATACTTACAGAGTACATGGGGTCGGTTGTACTCATACTACGTATTTTTGCACCTTGGGTGCACATCTTGGAGCTGCGTAGCTCTGGAAGACGAAGCCTGGTATTGAAAACGTTCCAGTGTTCCAGATTCAAGCTACCTCTTGTTCATGGTAGTTTAGGACTTAAATTCTGTTTATATTTACTTCAAACAGATGTTGTATTATTTTCATACCATCTTTGTAAATCTGAGTCTTAGAGGCTCGTGACTTGTTCTACTAATCCTTGGGTTATACTGAAATTCAGTTATTTCACTTACTGATTTCATATTAATTTCAGTAGAAATGAATTGACTATTATTTGGCCTGCTAGCGGATTGGGTTAGGTGCTATCACGACTAGGCGGATATTGGGTCGTGACACAAAGTTTATTTATGCAGTTATGGAAGTGATATCAGAATAGAAGTGGATCGAGAGCGGTAGACTAAACTAGATCTATTTAAGCCTTGTCATAAGCTAGTAAAACAAAGAAGCGGTTATCGACGAGAAGTTTACCACAAAAATAAAATTTCTTTTCAAATCAATATAACTTGCTCATGCATGAAAGCATCAAAATCGCTCAATATTTGTATGATAAATGTAAGTTAGAGTCAAATCAAATGTGTCATGTCTAGTAAGTAGTAACCATACGTCACATATGGACTGGACCAAGACCAGCAAATATAGTTTTCAATCGTAAAAAAGAGGAAACAAAAGCATTCTCCATTTGGGCTTACCTAATTCTCTGGGCATTCAAGTACTCCTGGCTACTAAAGGAACCATACACAGAAAGTGCAACCCTAGCATCCCATCCTAATTCTTCCTTATTCCTATGCCAATATTCAGAGATCCACAGTGTCAAAACAAATTTGTGTATAACTTCAAAGAAGAGTAATAATTCTTAAAAGTGGAAATCAAGTACTTTCAAATTCAATGTGCGGAATGTATGTAGACGTTTTAAGATACCAATATCCACATCGAAATCATGAATATACCCACTCCACTTTTAAGAATTATCCCCTAATGTCCATGTGTATATATTGTTAAGAGACAAAGTGAAGAACTTACAGCTTTTCTAGTTCACGAGCAATTGAGTTATTGCATTCAGATCCAATTGTCACATAATGTGCCAAGCGCATAACCTCTATCTCAGGTACGGTAACTTCTATAGTCTTTTAAAGAAGAAATAGAAAAAAGAAGATGTTAACATGGTCAGAAAACATGTGTATATAAGACGTTTCCTGCCTACTTAAAGAATTGGTTTGCTACAGATTTCACCTATAAGGGTGTACATGCATGTTGGATGGATAAAGAAACAAAAATGAAAGTTAAAAATCAAAGCCATGTTTCGAGGATATTGCGAGGCTGGTGAGTCCTGGAGATAAGGAAAATCACGAGGACATCAATTCAAGTGGAAGGGACCTAGGCAGGGCAACTACCTCACAATGATGGCCACACCTTGAGAGAGGACCCTAGCCTAGGCAAGGCTTGCCAATAACCTCGACAAGGATCAGATTACAAGGATCTGATCCTTGTTTCTTAAGGCATTTTCCTAAAATCTGTTATAGTTTAAGGGCTTTTAAATATGATTTGAAATGTACAAGTATGTTCATGGAGGCAACAAGGTGTGCGTCACACCATATTTTGTTTAATTGTGCATTGGTTGAACTAAAATGAAATGTAAATTTGCTTATCTAACGATATGTAACTTCAAACTTTGATATATGAAAAATAGCTCTAGATAATTATATGAACTCAAATATAATTTTACGAAGGATTACAAATGTGTTATGTGTAAATATATGTTAAATCATGAATTGATAGAGCAAAATACATACACAAATCCTTGAACTTGATTGAATATTTTTTCACCTAGACACTTGAACTATGGACACTTGATATTGGATGAAAATGTACCATTTTGATATACTCTGGCCACATGCGTGTTTTTCACTTTTTATATGAGCATATGTTGCTATGTGACCAGGAGGTCACGGGTTCGAGCTGTGGAAACAATCTTTTGCAGAAATACATGGTAAGACTGCGCACAATAGACCTTGTAGTCCGGTCCTTCCCCGGACCCCGCGCATAGCGAGAACTTAATCCACCGAGCTATTTTTTTACGGGAGCATATGCCTAATGTAGCTATATGGGTCCCAAAACACACCTGTTGGTACAAAAAAAGGAAAAAATATCTTTATTCTTTTTTCTCTCTCTTCTTCTCTCTAGCTAGCCAACATTTTTCGTTCAAGACTCTAGTGATGGAGCTCTACCTCTATTCCACCCTATTTCTAAGCAAATATAAATCCTCACTAACTCACCTTCCTCAAAAATAAAGAAACCTAACAAATACACTACTTTCACCATCTACCACCCATTTTTATTTCCTAAACCATCCACTCTCAACTCTCCGGCAACCTTCAACACTGCTCATACCGGAAAATGTTCGAGGTATTTAACTTTTAGTCTTGAAAATTCCAATTTATTCTCGACGTCTAGCTCCTCGATTGGATTTCAGTTTGGTCATATTTTATTATTTATATTGGGGAAGGGAACTTATGTTTTGATTGACTACATATGACTCATGACTGTGATACTGGAGGTAGAAGATAAGTGAGTGGTTGTACTCACTGTATAGCAGTTCCAATTGTTGAAACATGAAGAAATTAATAAAGACGAAAAAATGAAGAGCACAAAATCTCAAAAGTATTTATTGTAACTTTCTGGGATGGAGCTGACGAAAGAAGACTTGTACTTTCCTTTTTAGTATGTTTCAAAATAAATGATATATTTTTAAATTTAAAAATAATTTAACTTTAAACTCTTCATTTGTTTTTACACTTAATGAGAAATTTTTATAACCACACAAATGTAATGCCCCACAAAGCTTTTACCTCGTAAGCTTTTAAGACCACAAGTTTCAAAAGTCTTTTTTTTTTCTTAAACTCCGTATCGAATCAAACTATCTCATCTAAATTGAAACGGACGGAGTATTTTATTGACAGATGTGAAATGGCCCCACACAATGCCATGATGAACTTACATGTTGGCTGAGGCTCAAGGTGCCACTATTGTTAATACGTATAAATTATTTTAAGAATAATTGTGAAGAAATATTTTCAAATGACTTGCTTAACTCAAGGATTATTTTTCGTATGTCTAGGGAGGTCGATGATTTTACCGAGTATGTAATTACCTAATTAAATTTTTGTTGATGGACTAAACAAGCCCAATAATGCTTTTATGGTCTGATACTATCTGTTTTGGGTAAGCCTCCAAGATTTTTCCCAAAATATTTCATACCATTAAGAGTTTCATTCACCTTATATGTAAGCTCCTAATCTTTTTAGCTATTAATGTGGGACTTTATTCGCACACCTAACACTCTTCCTCTCGAACTAAATTCCATGTGGCTCATCAACACGATCCATGGGTCTCTCTCTAGAACTAAGTTCGGCGTAGCCCATAACCACGATCCACAAGTCAATTTCTGAGTTTTACTACGTACCACTCACATCGTTTAGAGTATTTATAGAAACTGAAGCTCGCAACTAGCTTCTTGTTGTTGTGTGTGTGTCTTCACTCTCGTAAGGGTAAGAAAACAGAGACTTGCACTCCATCACTCTACCATCGCAATATTCATCCTGTCGAACCGGGGCTCTGATACTGATTGTTAGGCTAAACTAGCCCAATAAGTTCTTAGTTTGATATGATACTGCCCGTTTTAGGTCAAGCCCACAAGATTTTCTCCAAAAAGTCTTACATCATTAAGAGATTGCTACATATTGTATAAGCTCTCAATCTTTTCAGCGATACTGCAAGCCAGGCTCTAAACACCTCTATACCTAACTAACTTTTGCTAATTCCCACTATGTCATTCAATGGTGGCAATATTTTTAGTTGACTCTTATGCATAGTCAAATTGCATCCCTAGCCTTACATATTCTTTTTCATTCATAAAGGCTCCGATGACATACTTTGGGAATATTGCATATGTCATTGGGTTGTTTTTATGAAGATTCATTTCATTATGTTATTTTATTTATGATGAGATCGGTTTACCAAAGTTATGTTTTACTCTCCGATTACTTATAAAGTATTGCTCGTGGTGACTGATGAGGATGTATGAAAGTATTGCTTGTGATGGGGATATATGAGACGCAAGATTTGCTTTGATCGTTGTGCGGTGTATAATGATGTGTCTTTAAGATTTTTGGGGCGTGAGAGGTAAGTTGTATCTAGTAGTATTATACTTTTGATAGAAATGGGCCTTAAGTAACCTTAAGGTTGGAATGGGAGTGTACTCTATTAAGGACATTTCTTAGTAGTAAAATAAAATAGAAAATAATTTTCACCCAATATTATATTCGAATTACCTTCCAGCCATAACTGTTGTACAATTTTGCTAAAGCTTGAGAACAACAAACTCTTATGTCATCACTGCAGTCATTAAACCACTAAAAAGAAGAAGAAAAAGTTGAAATTAAAAAAAAAAAAGGAAAGAAAGAAGCCAATAAATTAGTATAATAATATAATAATATAAAGGAAGGAAAACTTTTAGAAATTAAATTGCAATGCTAATAAAAATAAACAAACCTCCCCATATTTGGCCAATTTGATATTAGGTATAAGCTTTGGTGACTTCAGTAGAGGGAAACATAGTTTTGCCTGGAATAAAGAAATTTGGAAGAGATAAATTATAATCAGTTATAAAGAGAAAGAATGAAATGATTGCAAATAAAATTCTTCGTTTTTCCTTATTTTTTATTAACTTTCTTGGATAAAATTGTGAGAGTACATCATCTTTTTTGTATTACAACTTCGGTAATAAATTTTACTCTAATGATCACTTTGTATTGGTAAAATACGGTTATGACACGTGGTCAGAACGATAGTTGACACGTGACAAATACTTCTTGATCAAGACCACATCACATATAGTTATTTGGAACGAAGACTAAAGATCCAAGAACTAATTTTGGATCTGCATAAGCACAACTCAAATCAGACTTGGGATGTTCCGGAGCTGTACTTCTGCTTAGACATAAGAGTCCTGATAGATACTCATCCTGCAACATCGAACTCTAGCGAGATCCCCCCTCAACCATGCCCGTTAGTTACAACACAGGTACATGCAACTGAGTAGATTCGCGCTTACTGCAGATAATGGGCGTAATGTTTAGGCTAAATATTAGGAGGATAGTTACATTAAGGTTAGACTATAAATACACATGTTTCCACAATTATAACCCATTATAATTCAACTTGACAGACGGATATTATACTTCAGCTCATTTCTCTTAATTATCAGCATTGATCATCAGATGTCATTCACTGGAGTTTCTTCAATAAGAATCTCTCTTTGTCGTTCCTTGCTCGTTTCGTTATTTCAATTACTTCATAATTTTTATTATATTGCTTTTCATCAGCACGTAACGACCCGACCGATCGTTTTGTGTATTTGAGCTTCATTCTCCTACTTGATATTTCTTGTATGTGTATTTGTTATTTTGTGACTTTTGGGATGGTTGATTTGATTTTGGGAAGGTTTTGAGAGGGATTTGAGACACTTACTCTCTTTTTGGAAGTTTAAGTTGTAAGAATTGATCAAAGTTTGAATTTTGTACAAACGGCCTCGGATTGATAATTTGAGGGTTCCGCTAGGTTCGTATGGTGATTTTAGACTTGTGCGTATACCCGAATTTGGATTTGGAGGTTCCTTTGATATTTTGGTGCTATTAATCGAAAGTTAGTAATTTAGAGGTTTGGAGAATTTCTATGTTTGACCGGGGGTTGACTTTGATGATATCGAATTTAGATTTTTATTGCGGAAGTTGGAATAGGTCCATTTTATCATTTGAAACTTGTGTGCAAAGGTTGGGTTTAATCCGAATTGGTAAGGCTTGAATCGAACGCTTGGTTCAAAATTTGAATACCCTTGTTGGACACCACGTGCCCTAAGAACGCCACTGAACTAAGCCAGAACACATACTTGGAGAACTTTGCATAAAGTTTGTCCTCCCTCAATCTCTGTAACACAATTCTCAGATGCTGGGCATGCTCCTCCTAGCAACGAGAGTAGACCAGGATATCATCAATGAATACAATAACGAACGAGTCAAGATAAGGCTGAAACACACTGTTCATCAGATGCATGAACGATGTTGGGGTATTGGTCAGCCCAAAAGACATCACAAGGAAATCATAATGGCCATATCGGGTCCTGAAAGCTGTCTTAAGAATATCTGAGTCCCGAATCTTCAGCTGGTGATACCCTGACCTCAAATCAATCTTAGAGAACACCATCACTCTCTGAAGCTGGTCAAACAAATCATCAATACGCGGCAAAGGATACTTGTTCTCGATTGTGACCTTGTTCAACAGTCTGTAATCAATGCACATTCTCATAGTACCATCCTTTTTCTTCACAAACAGAACTGGTGCACCCCAAGGTGACACGCTAGGCCAAATAAACCCCTTATCAAGGAGTTCCTAAAGCTGCTCCTTCAACTCCACCGGTGCCATACAATACGGTAGAATAGAAATAGGCTGAGTGCCCAGCACCAAATCAATACCAAAATCAATATCCCCGTCGGGCGGCATGCCCGATAGGTCTGCAGGAAAAACATCTTGGAAATCTCGTACCACCGGAACAAAATCAATAGCAGGGGCCTCTACACTAACATCCCTCACAAAGGCCAGATAAGATAGACAACCTTTCTCAACCATCCAATGAGCTTTCAAGTATGAAATCACTCTATTGGGAACATAGTCTATAGAGCCACTCCACTCAACCTTGGAAATCCCGGAATCGCCAACGTCACGGTCTTAGCGTGATAATCTAGAACAGCATGACATGGAGACAATCAATTCATACCCAAAATCACGTCGAAATTGACCATACTAAGCAACAAGGGATCTACTCTGGTCTCCAGACTCCATATAGTCACTACACATGACTGATATATACGGTCCACAATGATAGTATCACCCACTGGAGTAGATACATGAACAGATGAAACTAGAGACTGACGGGGCATAACCAGATAATGAGCAAAATACGAGGACACATATGAATAAGTAGAACCAGAAATAATACAGAGGCATCTCTATGGAAAACTGAGACAATACCTATAATCACATCATCCAAATCAATGGCATCTGGTCTGGAAGGAAGTGCATAGAAACAGGCCTGGCCACCCCCTGATCGGCCTCCCCCTCTCGGGCGACCCCTAGATGACTGGGCTCCACCCCCAGCTGGCTGAGCGGGTGGTAAAGAAACTGGTGCTGATGTCGTAGACTGGCTCTTCTACTGCATCAGACCTCCTGTAATACGGGGACAATGTCTCCTGATGTGGCCCAACTCTCCACACTCATATCAACTCCCTGGTGCTGGTGCTGGGGACTGAAGGGAGCCCCGAGCACCTGAATGACTGGTAGAAGGACCTGGCATAGACGAGCCCTGACCCGATGGAGCACGTGATGAACTCTGAGTTAGGAGGGCACTGAGAGATGAATGTCCCTATTGATAACTGTGTGAACCATGGCAAGATGATGCACAACGGTGGACTGGGCGAGATTTGAGCATGTCTGAAAGGACGACCCTACCGTGGTGGAACTGCCCCCAGAAGGAACACCGCTAAATCCACCCTATCCATGAGGCCTCTTGGCCTCCCTCTCAACCCTCTCCTGACTGTGAACCATCTCAATCTGATGCGCAATGTCGACAACCTCATCAAAAGTAGCACCAGACATACTCTCTCTGGTCATAAGCAATCGCAGCTGAAAAGTGAGGCCATCTATAAACCTCCTGATCCTCTCCCTGTCTGTGGAAACCAACCAGATAGCATGACGGGCCAACTCTGAGAATCGCATCTCATACTGCATCACAGACATATCCCCCCTGATGAAGCTGCTCGAACTGCCTTCGCAGCTCCTCTCTGCGGGTATGTGGCACGAACCTCTCCAGGAATAGGCCGGAAAACTATTGCCAGGTAAGGGGTACTGCGCCGACCGGCCTACGCCTCTCGTAATCCTCCCATCAACTGAAGGCAGCCCCAGAGAACTGAAAAGTAGTGAACGAGACCCCACTGGCCTCTAAAATACCTGATGTACGGAGTATCCTCTGACACCTGTCCAAGAAATCCTATGCATCCTCTCCCTCTACACCACTGAAAGATGGAGGTTGCAGTCTCCCAAACCTCTCCAATCTACGCTGCTCATCCTCAGGCATAATTGGAACCACATAGTCCTGAGCAGCTACAACCGGCTAGGCTGGTGGTGCCCCCGATGTCTGGAGTCCCTATACTACCTTCTCAGGTGTGCGGGCGGTGGGATTGTGAGTGCCTCCCCCGGCCTAAGAAGAGGCTGCTGCCTTCGAAATAGAGACCGCCTGAACAAGGCCGGTGCACAAGGTCAGAATCTGAGCTAAGGCCTTCTAAAGGCCAAGAATCACGATGGGCACAGGTAGTGCCTGAGCTGGTGCATCAACAACTGGAATCTGGTCCTGATTTAGGGCAATTGGTAGATCTACAGGTACTGCCCCAGCTATTGTGTGGGTTGCACCTCTGCCCCTACCGTGGCCTCTACCGCGACCTCGGCCTCTCGCTGCCCTGGCTGGTGGTACTAGTGGTTGTCCATCCTGCCTAGTGGTACGAGTCCTCACCATCTGTGAGAGGATGAAACAATAGATGTTTAGTTACTAGAACCAGCAGATTCGCATGACAAGAATTCAAGAATGTGGAGTTTCCTAAGGGTTCTGCAACCTCTCGAAGATAAATACAGACGTCTCTGTACCGATCCGCAAGACTCTACTAAACTCGCTCATGACTCGTGAGACCTATGTAACCTAGGCTTTGATACCAACTTGTCACAACCCAAATACCTAACCCATCGTGATGGCGCCTATCGTGGAACTAGGCAAGCCGACATTCTCAATATGCTTTCAATATATGACAGAAAGGACCTAAATCAATTAAATTAACCTGAGGTTTACACAATAACGGGGTAAAACCCCAAAATATAAGTGCGGAATAATAGCCCGACATCGGGGTGTCACTAAGTCATGAGTATCTAACAACCAATCTAGAAAGAGAGTCTACTATAGTTTGTGCCAAATTCCAATACAAGAGAGAAAAGATAATAAGAAAGGAGAAACATGGACTGCGGACACCGGCAGCTACCTCGTAAGTCTCCGATAATCAGCTCGCGCACGAACTCAGCGACCGTCAGAACCGTACACACCAGGATCTGCATATGATGTGCAGGGTGTAGCATGATTACAACTAACTCAGCAAGTAACAGAATTAAATAAGGAACTGAGAAGTAGTGACGAGCTATAAAAATACAGATCATCTCAAAAGTTTTCAGTAAAGAGTGAACATGCTTTCAAATCCGGTGGTATAAGTCAAATCAGTTCGAGCTCAAGTAAAACAGATATGAGTCTTTTAGAAATTTCACAACAACAACAGATGACAACATGCATCAATAAATAAAAGCAAGTACATTCTCTCAAGGCAGCAGTCACTCAGCTCATCTCAATAGCTCATACTCTCGGCTCTCAGCCCTCAATACATATTCTCAATAGGTACCTGCGCTCACTGGGGGTGTGCAGACTCTGGAAGGGTTCCTTTCAGCCCAAGCGCTATATCGCTGCGGCATGCAGCCCGACCCAATCATATAAGTAGCCATAAGGCGCGTTGCGGCGTGCAATCCAATCCACAGTCCATAAATAGCCATAAGGCTCGTTGCAGCATGCAACCCGATCCATATACCCTCACATAGTTCACAACTCGGCACTCAGGCCCTATCTCAGTCACTAACCTCTCCAGCCTCTCGGGTTCACAGAATATCATAATAATTAGCCCGACAAGAGAATACAACAAGTATCAACAAGAAATGAGAGGGAACAAAGATGTAACACACTAGTAAGACTTTGACCAAGTACAAGACAGCAAATTAGCAGTCAATTCAACAAGTATACGACCGCTGCGAGTCCCAACAGTGATATCATATGGCCTAAGTATGGTTTCTAACATGAAAGGTAGTCAATTGCTTAAAGGCAAGGAAGAACAAGTAATAACAATGGCTATTCGACTTTACAGTCTCACGGGACGTACCAAGTCACGATCTCTCATGGTGCACGCTCATACGCTCGTCACTTAGCATATGCGTCATCTCCAAACACTCACATCATACCAATTCTCGGGATTTCATACCCTCAAAACCATATTTAAGACTGTTACTTACCTCAAACGCACAAAATCCTACTCCGCAATGCCTTTGCCCCTCGAATCAATCTCCAAACGCTCCGAATCTAGCCACAAGCAGTACGGTATAATTAATATAAGCCAAAAGAATCAATCCCACAAGAAAAACACGGAACTATAAGCCAAAAATCTGAAATCGGCCAGAACCCCCTCCCCTCCCTCCGGGCCCACGTCTCGAAATCTGACAAAAGTCACAAAACCCGAAAGCCCATTCACTCACAAGTCTAACCATACCAAATTTACTCTAATCCGATAACAAAATCCCATTCAAAACCCCAAAAATCTAACTCAAGAACACTTCATCTTCTTCCCCAATTTTTCACCCCAAATCACAAATTAGATGATAAAATTAAAGATATAATCATGAGTTTTAACCAAAATCAAGTAGGAATCACTTACCCCAATCAACTCCACAAAAATCCCTTCAAGAATCGCCCAATTTCGTGTTCTCTAGTTCAAAATATGCAAAAATGGGTTCAAACTCTCATTTTTAAAATTAATACTGTCTGCCCAGATTTCCATCTTCGCGAACGCGACTGTCCTCTCACGTTCGCGTAGACCAACTCAGACTGCCTCTCAACTTAACTCTTTGCGAATGCGACCTAAGCTTCGCGAATGCAAAGCTTTGCAAACTCAGATCTTCGCGAGTGCGTCCCTTACCTCGCGAACGTGTAGAACAAAAGATTGGGGTCCCCAACTGCCTCACTCCCCTTCGCGACCGTGACGCCACTCACGCATTCGCGATACACACACTACCATACCTTCGCGTTTGCGTCCTCTCTTTCGCAGACGCGTAGAGCAAAATCTCACCAAATCAAAACACTCTTCACGAACGCGAGGCTCCTCTTGTGAACGCGTAAGAGGAAACCAGAAAAAAATGCAGCAGCAGATATCAGCTATCTCACCAAGGCCAAAAATGATCCGTTAACCACCCAAAACTCACCCGAGGCCCCCAGGACCTCAACCAAGTATACAATCATGTCCCAAAATACTATACGAACTTAGTCGAATCCTCAAACCACCTCAAATAACATCAAAAACATGAATCACTTTTCAATCCAAACTTAATGAACTTCGAAATTTCCAAATTCTACAAACGATGCCGAATCATACCAAACCATGTCCGATTGATCTCAAATTTTACACACAAGTCATATTCAACATTACGGACCTACTCCCTACTCCAACTTTCAGAATCGGAATCTGACCCCGATATCAAAAAGTCAACCCCCGGTCAAACTTTCCAAAAATTCGACTTTCGTCATTTCAAGCCTAAATTAGCTACAGATCTTAAATTCACTGTCTGGACGCGCTCCTAAGACTAAAATCACCCAATAGAGCTAACGGAACCGACAGAATTCCATTCCGGAGTCGTCTTCATACAGTTCTGACTACGGTCAAAATTCTAAGACTTAAGCTTATGTTTTAGGGACTAAGTGTCCAAAATCACTCCAAAACCAAAAACAAGACCTCCCGACAAGTCACGTAAGCAGAAACAGATACGGGAAAAATAGTAAATAGGGGATCAGGGCTAGTACACTCAAAACGACCGGTCGGTTTGTTACATTTTAGGGGCGACCAAACATTGCTACAAAATAATTAGTATTTGTGGCGACCAATATTGCTACAAAACTTCATGTTATTTTGGCGACCAGAGCTGCCACTGAACATACAATTAATTTTGTGGCGACTACAATCGCTACTATAAGTTGCTCATCAGTGGCGACCAACCTAAAACCTATTTTGTGGTTGGGTTTTTACTTCACTTGTTGTGGCGAGTTAAGTCCCTACAAATGTATAGTTTTTGTGGCGATTTTCAGAAGTCATCACAAATAATATTCAGTTACAGTTGTCACAAATCGCTACCATGCTTTAGTAGCAACTTTTGTCGCCACTAAAAGTTCGATTGCTTTTAGTGGAAACTTCTCTTCAAAATCCTTGGTTGTGTTGTGCCTTCTAGGAATGATGGTGCTCACCATAGGAGGGGCAGCATCATCGGTGCTTTTTTTTTTTTTTAGAGAACTTGAGTTCTTGGAGGAGGAGGCCATGATTAGCAGAATATAGTAAGAAATCTTTGAAGAAGAATATTAAAGAAGAGTGAAAGCAAGAAAGAGTTGATTGCAAAGAAGTTGAGAGAGTTTGAAAAACTATAAAGGGTAAAAGAAGAAGAATGAGGCGTATAAGTAAAGGAATAGATGGCTAAAATCGTGGACATAATTACCTCAAGAATCGGAGAAATTATTGTTAAATCGTGGAGTGACGCATGTTCGGGGCATTAAATGCGGAGAGACGATCAAAAAGTTTCCCGCCAAGAAAGGTATCTTCACCAATTTTCCAATGACACAAAGATGTGCCACCGGAAAGCAGAGGGACTATCTGTCGGTTCATATTAAATACTCAAATGATAGAGAGACATGTAGAACCGGAGATAGATGAAAAGCGAGGCAAGTAGAAACCAAGACCGGGGACAGCAGCTTCGGTTGGCACCGAAAAGACCCCGAATGGAATATTGCTAATGAAGACAAACGAATGTTTGCCATCCGATGATATTGAATGAAGAATATTCTTCAGTATTAAATACACAATCCGTTATAGAGAATTTGGGCATTCATAGCCTTCCATTACACACTCATCAATGCCCTCCATAATTGTCATTTATGAGGGGCTTGATCCTAGGACCTTGTTCCCTAGGTGTAGCCATAAATGGTGTCTTCAACAGCCCTTGTAAGGGACACGAATTTTCTCACAAACTTATGCCACACATTATTCTAAGCTCAATAATATTTTATTTCTTGTCTATTGTTAGTCTTATTACTGTCTTCGGAAGCTGCTCCCGGAACCAAGCTATTTACTGTCTTATCTCGATTTCAACGCTAAGTCTTGTATTTTATTTAATTTATTTATCATTTTGGGATCAAATCGATTCGTTTGTCTGTAAACCACGTTACAAATTCAACTGTACCATTTTACGGATAAACAGTTGTGACATGCTGTCGTTTGAGGAAAGAGTCTCTCATTTTGATGGCTTGTAAACAAGGCAGGGTTAGATGTGTCTGTCACCCGCCAGGTGAATAGAAACAAGGAGGAGCAACACAATCATAGCTTTTACATCATGGACGTTACACAGTTGCAACTTACACCCCGGGTGTAGTTGCCATGTTATATGCTGCCTAACTGAAGTATTTAACTGTAAATACTAGTTAGAAAAACTTATGAGTTTTTTGTTAGCGAAAGTGGATCTATAACAATTACAATTTGAGTCACCGATCGGTAGAAATTATCACAAATTGAAAGAATTCCTTGTTTTTCACAACCTAGAAATTCCCTTGGAGATTCAGAGAGTTTTCTTCAATACCCTAATCGTTATAATCCAGAATGAAAAAAAATATACTTTTCAACACCCATAATGGTGTTTTATACTTTTCAACACCCATAATGGTGTTTATATACACTAGCATTAGGGTTTAGGTGGAGACTAATTAACGGTCTCTTGTGAACTATTTACCACCCCTCGTGGGTGAACCCGGTCCAATAATATTTTCCAACACTAACTCACTTGTGACACATAAGAGGAACTGCAATGCTCCACCCGTTTCAATTTATACGATACATTTTTCTTATTAGTTTACTCCAAAAAGAATGATACAAGTTTATATTTTATAATAATTTAATATTAATTTTTATATTCTATCTATTTTGCCCTTAATGGGAAGTTTTTATAGCCACACAAATGTTATTCGCCTACAAAGCTTTTATCCTTTAATCTTCTAAGACCACAAGTTTTAAAAATTATATTTTTCTTAAACGTGTCGAGTCAAACTACCTCATATAAATTAAATCATAGGGAGTAGATGACTCCTACGAAGAACAAATGCATTAAACCGTGTTGAAGAGGTTATAGGCTTTTGATTCAAAGGTATTCATTATCTTCTTTGCTTTATATTTTAGTAAAATATTACTCCCTCCGTTTCAATTTAGATGAGGTAGTTTGACTCGGTACGGAGTTTAAGAAATGAAAAGAAAACTTTTGAAACTTGTGATCTTAAAAGCTTAAGGGATAAAAGCTTTGTAGGGCCTTGACTTTTGTGTGATTATAAAAGCTTCTCATTAAGGGTAAAATGAGTAAAATAAAGAGTTTAAAGTTAAATTATTTCTAAATTTAGAAATATGTCATTTATTTTGGAACAAACAAAAAAAGAAAGTATCTCGTTTAATTTGAAACAGAGGGAGTAACTCTTAGTCAAGAGATCGATGACCTAGTTTGATGAATATGATCCTGTGATGAAGTGAAAAGTTGCATTATATTCGTTCGTCGACAGTTTAAATAGGCTCATTCAATAAATTTAAAAAAGCACATGCATGTGGACACCCCCCCCCCCACAATGCGCAATGCTGAACGCAGGCGAGCACGTGCTATACTCATCTAGTTCTATATATAACCAAACATAACATGAAAGTAGTTGTATGAATCCAGGCTATCCAGCCCCCACTGCGCTGCAGCCTGCAGATCAGATTAGCGGAATTCAACTACTTCCCCAATAGATCAAAGAAAACCTCTGGCCTTTTGTATTCAGAGATGCATAATGCCTGAAAAACCAAGATACGCTATTTCTTAGTCCAAAATCCAATTTTAATAATGTAAAATATGATAAGCATTCTCTTTTACGACTCATAGATTTGTCTAATTAATATGAGATCTTGCCTTCTGAAATGAAAATTTGGGGATTTGAAAACCGCATGACAATCCAAAATAAAGATAAAGATGATCAGGGATCCAAACATTCACTTACTTGCATGGCAAAAGCTATATGAATCAGTAAGGATTCATTCCATGGCTTCCCAATAAATTGAAGACCAATTGGCAAACCGGACATATCATAACCAACCTACCCCCAAAAGAATATATATATGAGTAAACTTTTAAAATAAATCTTGACAGTGTAACTAATCTTCAAAAGGTGGGGAAGTTTTCAACTGTTTGGATCACAGTTTCCACTGCAATATTCTATTTGTTGTTAGAATGGGGCAGATGATTTGACAATGGTAAATACTTACCCACATGGGTGTTTACACAACCAATTTATTTAACTTTACTAGTTAAAAATTAAAGTAATAATAAATATATACCATTTAACCATAGTCAACTGATAAATGTGTATATTTAAGACACTGTCTTGTACTACTTTAGCATAAATACTTAGAGCCGTTTGGACATAAGAATTTTTTCACTTTTTTTCGAAAATTTTTCATTTTTTTCGAAATCAATGTTTGGCCATAAAATTTCCAATTTTTACTGGAAGATGAATTTTTGAATTTTTTCAAAATTTGAAAAACTCCAAAAAGCTGTTTTTCAAAATTTTCATTCAGATCACTCACAAAACTTCAAAAATAACCCAAAATTATATTCATGTCCAAACACAACTCTAATTTTCAAATACTATTTTCACTTGACAAGAAATTTCATTTTGTTTTTGAAATTTTACAATTCTTATGTCCAAACGCCCACTTAATATGGGTAAGTTATTACCATTCGGGAATTTTCAATGTAGTCCCTGATCTGAATCTTAAAAAAAATATAGATGTAGTAGAAATTGATGAAGAGCATACTGGTATAGTAACAGCAGGCAGTCCCAGAAAATTTCCTGCTATCTGGTATCGAACTAGTGCAGCTGAAACAATGAGGCACATAATCATAACGGGCACAACTGATAACTATTATGACTAAAGGCCACTCTAAAACGTTAATCAATAAATAAGTACATATTAAAATACAATGCTTTAGCGATGTGGAAAGTTTTAATCTTGTTATTCAATTTTTGAAAATCTTCAGCTTTTGAGTTTTAATTGTTTAACAATTTCAGTTACATACAACTTAACTTACTAACTATCAATTGCCATTGCACATGTGTAAGTTCCTTCCCATTGTAATACCATATATCTAAGACTGTCCCCCAAGGGATCTCCATAAACTTTCCGCTAATACAGAACATTGATTACATTAATGAAAAAATGTCCAACCTGACCAGCAAGGCCCAGGATCAGGATATACTGAAGGAACAAGAGGGAAACGATCAGCAAAAACCAGAAGCTAAACCCCCAGACTCAATGGAAGAACTGTATAATGTCTCTGTGGGTCTAGTGCAAGAACTGAAAACAGTTTCTGGTGACAAGCTCAATTAGGAATTGTTCATGGAATGTATTGAAGTTGAACTAGAAAAATCTCTATCAGATGATGAAGTGATCAGGGGGGATATCAGTAAATCTTACTCTGAAGAGGAGCTAAGCTTGCAAGACAAGAAGCAGACAAAGATCTTTAACACCAACAACCTATCACCAAGAAACCAACACAACATGGGAGGGAGTCATATTTTCAGAGACAAGTCGATTGACCCCTCAATACCAGACCAAAGCTCCCCCCGATCCTAGACCTTCCCATGATTAGTATAATATCGTGGAACATCAAAGGTATAGGGTCCAAAGGATCTCTTGAAAGACTCCAAACTTTAAAACTTCAATATCAACTCCCTCTCATCTGCCTTCAAGAACCTATGGTGGATAGTGGCAAGATAGAGAAATTCAAAAAAAAACTAGGAATGGTAAAAGCCTACTTTAATTGCTCCAACAAGGTTTGGATCTTCTGGACCAATGACATCAACATTACTATCTTACAAGACAAAGAACAGCATGTTCATATTAAAGCTGAGCACAACAATTGCCCCTCCTTCCTTTTAACGATTGTTTATGCTAAATGCACAGAAGAATTGTGAAGGGAGCTATGGTCAGACTTAAGGAACTTAACCTCTACAATTCAAGAACCATGGGGAGTCATAGGTGATTTCAATGTGATTACTAACAGAGAGGAGAAATTGGGAGGCAGACCTCATAGACTAGAGGAAAGCCTGGAGTTCATAGAATGTCTCAATGAATGTGGCCTTCAAGATGCAGGTTTTACTGGTGCTAAAGTGACTTGGTGTGATAACAGGTATCCACCCCTCACCATATGGAAGAGACTTGATATATTGGTTTACAATTCGGATTGGTTTGATAATCTCAACAACACTGATGTAACTCACCTATCTAGATCTTGCTCAGATCATGCGCCTCTTCTGGTTAAGCTTCACCATGAAGATACCCAAGGAACCAGATACTTCAAGTTCCTCAACTTCTAGACTGAACACCCTGATTTTAAGCAGACAGTGCAGAATAGTTGGAATATCTTCATCCATGGTAACCCCCTATACATTCTACAGCAGAAGATCAAGAACACTACTAAGGCCCTTAGTACATGGTCCAGGGCTACCTTTGGAGATATCTATGAAGAACCTAAAAGACTGGAAAATCTCATTAGGGACCTAGAAGAAATCTGTATGACTAATAACACCCCAGAGAATAGAAGTGAATTGTTTAAGAGTAAAGCTGAGTTTATAAGGTACCTAAAGATTCATGACTCTATTTTGAGCCAAAAAGCCAGAATTAATTGGTTCAATGAGGGCGATGCCAATACTGCTTACTTCCATGCGACTATCAAAGAGAAAAGGAGAAAACTGACAATTAGAAGGATCTAAGATAGTGAGGGTAATTGGCTTGAAGATTGTGAGTCTATTGCTGAGGGAGCTGTGAACTTTTACAAGAACCTTTTTTCCGAAGGCCCCAGCAACACAGATTTTAGGGCACTGAACTACATTGAAATATGTATTACAGATGATGACAACATTAGAATCAGTGCCATCCCTACTCTCCAAGAGGTCACTAAGATTGTTTTATCCATTGATGCCAATAGCTCCCCAGGACCTGATGGCCTTAGTGGGATGTTCTACCACAAATGTTGGGACATTATAGCTGAGGATATGCATAATGCTGTAAAAGCTATATTTAGTGGCTCAACACTTACCAAATTCTACACTCACACCTATATTGTCATGATTCCTAAAGTGGATCACCCCCAAAGTTTCTCTTACCTCGGACCTATTAGCCTTTGTAATGTGTCTTCCAAAATTATTTCTAAAATCCTCAACGCCAGGCTCTCCAGCATTCTTCCCAGAATCATATCCAGAAATCAATCTGGCTTTATTAAAGGGAGATCAATCTCAGAAAATATCCTCCTTGCACAAGAGATCATCAGCGACATCAACAAACCAAATAGAGGAGGCAATATTGTCCTGAAACTTGATATGACCAAAGCATATGATAGAGTCTCATGGATTTTCCTCAGGAAAGTTCTTAAGAAGATGGGGTTCAGTGATCAGTGGATAGAGATTATCCACAAATACATCTCCAATAATTGGTACTCTGTGTTGGTTAATGGAAGAAGAAATGGCTTCTTTCAATCTGAGAGGGGCTTAAGGCAGGGAGACCCTCTCTCCTCTTCTCTCTTTATTTTAAGTGCAGAAATTCTTTCACAAATGATGAACAATCTATATAATAGAGTGGGCTACAAAAGTTTTTATATGAATGCTAACTGTCCTAAAGTTAACCATCTTTCTTTTGCAGATGACACTATTCTGTTCTGTAATGGAAACAAGAGGTCCATGAGATTGGTATTGAGCACCTTAAAGGACTATGAGAAGATCTCTGGGCAACTCATAAATAAGAACAAGAGTTGTTTTGCAATGAGCAATAAGACTAGCCTGGTCACTATCAACAGAATGAAGGCCATCACTGGCATGAAATATCAAAAGTTTCCAATCAAATACTTGGGATGTCCTCTCACTACAGGGAGAAAGAAGATTGAATTTTATTCAGATATTGTGAACAAAGTCATTGGAAGAATCAGAGGTTGGCATACCAAACTCCTCTCAACTGGAGGAAGAGCAATTCTCATCAGACATGTCGTCCTGGCTCTCCCTATTCACCTCTTGGCTGCAGTTAATCCACCAAAAGGAACTATAGAGCTCATTGAGAAATTTGTAGCCAGATTCTTCTGGTCTGGGCAAGATAGTGGAGGAAATTATCACTGGGCTATATGGAAAAACTTGTGCTATCCTTATGATGAAGGAGGTGCTAATTTTAGGAGACTCAGTGATACTTGTAAGGCCTTTAGAGCTTAGCAGTGGTGGAATCCGAGAACATCAAACTCTCTATGGGGATCTTTAATGATTGCTAAGTACTGTGGGTCGAATCACCCTATTACCATTAACTGGAACAAAGGGAACTCGCAAAATTGGAAAGCCATATGTGACATCAAAGAAGAAATTGAACTCAATATTGTCTGGAACATTGGAAGAGGAGATGTCTCCTTCTGGTTTGACAACTGGTGCTCATTAGGTCCTCTATACAAGATTACTACCTATGAGGTCCCAATGCCAAACATCAAACTGAATGAAATTCTTCAGAACAACACCTGGAATTGGAGCATGCTCACCATTCAACGAAATGAAGACACCAAATCTCATCTATTATCCTTAGGCATTGAATTGGATAGCAATTGCTATGATAAAGCCAACTGGAGCCTTTCCAAATCAGGAAAATTTACCATAAGCTCCACCTGGAACGCTATTAGGCAAAGAAAAGACCACAACCCTCTCTATAAGAACCTATGGACTAAGGACATTCCTTTCAAGATGTCTTTCCTCCTTTGGAGAGCCGTAGGTAACAAACTCTGCACTGACGAGAGTGTGGCCAGTCTTGGAATTGCACTAACTTCCCAATGCTACTGCTGTAACTCTGTCAATAGTCAAACTGATCTGGAAGACACTAACCACATATTCTGCCAAGGTGAACTTGCGAGGAAGATTTGGAGGAATTTTGCGGGGCCTTTGGGTATTGGTTGGAATTTCAACAACTTGAACATGACCCTTCTTAGTTGGTGGAACCACAAATCGTCCAATCCAATCTCGAGATTCATCACCAAGAACTTCCCACTTATCATTTATTGGGAACTTTGGAGATCAAGATGTCGCAACAAGTTTGAAGGGACTAGACCCTCAATGTATAGAACCTATTCTAATATCACTTCCTTTCTTTTGCAGATGATCAAGAAACATTTCAGAAGAGTACGCATCGGAGACAACTAGAGCAGTATATACACAGCATGTGAAGCACAGATCCAACAGACTAGCAGTGTCCCAGTGCGATGGTTCAGACCACCTGCGCAAATAGTTAAACTGAATAGTGATGGAAGTTGCACTAACGGGCTATGTGGAGGGGGAGGGATTATTAGAGATCAAGAAGGAAATTTCATCATGGCCTACTCCATCCCTCTAGGAGCAGGCACCAGCAACTACGCTGAAGCAGAAGCACTTCTCTTTGGATTGAAATGGTGTGCAGACAGAGGTCTGGAGATGGCCATAGGAGAGTCTGACTCGCTCCTAATAGTCAGGTGTGTCAAAAGAGAGTGGAAGCCACCATGGAACATCAGCAAACAAATAAAAGAGATCCAGAAAATGATTGAAGATCACAGCTTCAACATCAATCACTGCTTCAGAGAAGCCAACAAACCTACAGACAGTTTAGCAACTCTGAGTCACAGAATTGAAGGAAACAAGATCTTCAACCTTTTCTCTGATCTTCCTAACCATATAAAGGGCCTAGTAAATATGAACAAATGAGGCTTGCCTACCTTCAGAATCAAGCACACAAAACCCTCTAACATCATCTATGATCCTCCTTGAGCATACTCTGATTTTGCTATCCTTTAGCTAGGATATAGATTGATAGTCACATCTCAATGATCATGTACAAAGTTTGGGATACCAAACTCAAATTCTAACTTTATGCAAAAAAAAAAAAAAAACCTATAAAAAAAAAAGTTCCTTTCCATTATTTTTTACGAGATTGCTGCCTGCTAGGAGGTTATATATATTCAGTGCTTGCCATTGAATATAGTAATTGTTAAGATGTGAGAATGGATAAAGAGATAGAGCTCAGATTGAGCATCAATAGAAGAATCTAGAGTCGTTCATAAGAGAAGAGAGAGAGAGGGAGAAGAGGTATATACTTGAGAAATAAGTATTGTTCTATTAATTAGTGGAGCTCTATATACAGGTGAAGGGACTATCCACTAAGTGCCAGCTTAAGACACAGCTAAGCTAAGTCCTAACTAACTAACTAACTGTATGCATCACTAATTGAATACATTGAAAATATAGAAATAGAAAGTACATAAATATACCCTATATTTCAATACACCACCTCAAGTTGGAGGTGAAGACTTCACAGCCAACTTGCGCATGACTGCAGAATACTTGATCCCTGTTAGGACCTTGGTAAGAATGTCAGCTAGTTGTTTATTTGGTAATGACGTGATTCAAAGAGATTAGTCGATCTTGAAGTTTATCTCTCACAAAGTGGCAATCTACTTTAATATGTTTGGTTCTGTCATGAAAGACGGGGTTTTTGACAATATGTAAGGTTGATCGGCTGCCACAGAACACTGTGACTGGTTTGGAGTATGGGACATTCAGCTCTTCAAACAATCTGCACAACCACGTTAACTCACCAACAACCTTTCTAAGAGACCTATTCTGCTTCTGTTGAGGATAAGGAAACAGTATCCTACTTCTTAGACTCCCGGCTGATGGGGTTGTCTCCTAAAAGCACTACATAGCCACTAACTGGCCTTCTGGAGTCTGAGAAAGCTACCCAATCTGAATCACAGTAAGCTCTCAATGCACAATCAGGATTATTAAAATTCCTAAAGTAAGATCATTTTTCAAATACCTTAATAGGTGGAAAGCAACCTTTAAATGGGGTTCTCTATGATATTACATGAATTGGCTTAAGTACTGCACAATATAAGCTATGTCAAGTCTGTTATTAGTTAAGAAATTCAACTTCCCAGTTAGTTTCCTGCAATTGTTTGGATCCTTCAGCACTACTCCCTCCTTAGCCTTCAGTTTCTCATTAGGATCCAGAGGAGATGATAGGTTGTTGTAGTGTAAGCAGTCATACTCTTTGAGCAGATCAACTGTAAATTTCTTTTGAGATATGATAACTCTATCCTCCTTATATAAAATTTTGAACCCCAAAAATAATGCAATTTTTCCAAGTCTTTGATCTTGAACTTGTCATGCAAAAACCTTTTCAGCTATATGATCTCCTCTATATCAATCCTTGTTATGATCACATCATCAAAATAGACTGCTACATAATTGATGGTAGAGTTAGTCTTCTTACAGAACAAATATTATCATTCATGGAATGCAAGTAATCTCTAGAGCACATGGTCTCACTCAACTTTAAGTACCATTATTCGCTGGCTTGCTTCAAGCCATAAAGTGATTTATTCAACTTGCGGACTACCCCTGGCATGCTGACTTCAAGGCCTGATGGCATTTCCATGTAAACCTCGTCGTGCAAGTCACTATGGAGGAATGCATAGTTAACATCAAGCTGTGAAATATTCTAGTTCTTCTTTACTGTAATAGCTATTAATGCCCATATGGTGGTCATCTTAACAACTAGAGAAACTATTTATGTATAGTCAATCCATACCTGTTGAGTGTATATCTTTACAACCAACCTTGTTTTAGATCTCTCAACACTCTCATTTGCCTTGTGTATCACCTTGTATACCCATTTATAACCAATGGTTTGCTTCCTTACTGGTAGGGGCACCAAGTCCTAGATATTATTTGCATATAAGGCTTCAAATTCCTATGTAAAGGTTGTATGTCAACCAGGATTAATAGTTGCCTCTTCACATAAAGATGATTCATCTTCACTGTAAACATTCATCACAAAGAATTGACTGTCATGAACTATAGATTCATATGGAATATGGTTATGCATTGAAAACAAAGTAGTTAAGGGAAGGAGTGAATCAGAATGATTATCAGAGGCAGGTTTAAGTTTGGGGATAAAATAAATACTGCGAATGTGCAGGCAGCTTGTGTTCCCTCTCTGATCTTCTTGGTTCAATTATAGGTTCTTGTGTTGAGTTGGATAAAGATAAATACAGAGGAGATGCGTGGTTATGAGTAGAGGGTGGAGATACAGATTGATGGATGGCTATGTTTGAGTCATTATGAGCAGGTGACAGTTCAGTAGATGTAACACCTATATCACTTGAATCATGTGTAGATTGTAAAGAGTTATGCTCTAGATGATCAATAAAAAGCAGTGAATACAAATCAAAGGAAGAGAAAGTAGTTACAGAAGATGTAGCAAAAGGAAATATATTCTCATGAAAAATACCATCCCTGGAAATGTATATTCTTTTTGTGTCTAGACTCAGCACATTTTGTAACCCTTAGTATCAAAAGGATAACCAACAAAGATATGAGGTGTGGACCTAGGCTCAAATTTGTCTTTACGGATTTTTGGCACTGTAAGGTAACATAAGCAATCAAAACTTCTTAAGTGAGTGTAAGTAGGCCTTCTTTTATATAATATCTCAAAGAGGCATTTATTTTTCAGGAAAGTAGTGGGCCGCCTATTTATGAGATAAGTGGAAGCTAATATATATTCCCCCAATATTTCATAGGTAATTTTGATTGAGATAAGATGGCTCTAGCAATTTCAAGAAGATATTTGTGTGTTTTTTTTATCACACCATTTTGTTATAGTGTATAGGGACAGGATTTTTGGTGAATTATGCCTTTGGATTGGAAGAAGGAGGTTGCCTCTGTGCTAGTGAACTCCGGACCATTACTTGAAATAATTTTAGTTGTAAGCTGAAACTGAGTCTCAATTAAAAGGACAAAAACCATTATAACGTGGAGTGCATTACTCTTGTAGTTGTTGTCTATTGCTACAAGATAAGGACCTCATAAATTTACATGCAAATAATCAAAGATCTTTTTAGAGGAAGTACTAGTTCTGGAGGGAAGCATGTCTAGCTATTGGACAAATAGAACAAAGGAAGGGTTCTTTCTGGGAAACAATTACTGGTATGGAGGGAATCCCTTTCATTTTAATAAAGAGCACACGTCCTATTCCATTGTGCCACAATATATCAACATCACCCACGAGATGAAGATGAAGCAAAATATGAAGTACAAGAATGTAGAATAGAAGGAAGTGCCTTATTGGATGTGGAATGATGTACAACTGGAGTGGACTGACACTTTGAACTTCCCACTTCACAAGCAATAAGTACAGAACATGAAGCAGAAACATTATAAATAGCTATTGGAATAGGACTACCATTTTTCAAACAGTGTGAGCAAAAAAGATGCAGACCATTTTTTTATTTTACCAATCTCCAGAGGCCTCTTCATTGAAGGGACATGTAGCATACATAAATAAGCCGTAAAAGCAATCAGTGAATTAAGGTTTGCTGCGAATGAGGAAATAGAAATCAAACTGAACTTGAAGGAAGGAACAAAAACACTTTATGCAGAGTGATTTGAGGTGAAGTGTTATACTACCAACTTTTGTCACCTTGACTCTGTAACCATTTGGAAGTGCAACAAGAGGATAGGGTAAGTTTTTGGTGTGAGAAAATAGGGATTTGTTATATGTCATATGGTGTGATACTCCAAAATCTAAAATCCAGATATTAGTCATTGTTTTGAGACATTTACAAGACACTGAGCCAAAAATAGTAGAAGAAGAATAGGTCATTATACCTGCGAAGTTGATAGCTCCACTAGTAATGTTGGTGTCGACAAATTTTTTCTCCTCCATTATGAAGATGTTGCAGTAGGTAAGCAATCGTTTATACTGCTCCTTGGTAATTCCTGTAGTTTCCACATTTTGATACTCATCATGATGATGTGGATCAGTGCCATGAAATTCATTCTTTCAACAGGTGTAACATGATCATTTACCACAGGTCTCTTGCCCTTGTTGAATCTGAAACCCTGAATCTGATTTGGATTGGGACCTCGAGGATAACTTTGAAGTTTGTAACATTTATCCTTAGCATGTCCAGGTCGTTAGCAGTAGTCACAAAAATGACAAGGCCTATTCACAGAGGAATAGTTACTATTAGGGGATTAATTTTTTCTAAATTTTGTGTTGCTTTGTACATTGACATGAAGGGAAGCTGATTCAATGACAAATTGATTTGAAGGCCCCATTTCCCTTTGCTTCTCATCCTAAATTGGCAAAGAAAATGCTTGTGCCAGTGAAGGAAGAAGGTTCATCATGAGTATACTCCCTCGTACCACTGTATACACCTCATTAAGATCCATGAGAAATTGGATCAGCCTCCTGTCTTGCTCAACCTTGTACATATTCTCCTTAGCACCACAAGTACATTGGAAACTACATTGTATTTTCACACTCAAATTGTTCAACTCCTCCCAAAGTTTCTTCATCTTAGTGTAGTAATTTGTGATGTCAAGGGCTTCATGAGTCAGGTCGTTATTCCCTTTTGAATTTGGTACAATCTAGCACCACCGGTTTGCTCATAGTGATCTTCTAACTCTATCCATGGCTCCATGGCATTGTTTGCATATACCACACTATCTGTAATGTCATTCGAAAGGGAATTTAATATCCAAAACGTCACTATATCATCCCAACTTTACTACTAATGATTGTTATGTGATTGAGGATCCGGACGCTTGCTTATATTAAGCAGACAAGCCTCTCATTACGTTATGCTTCCAGGAACGATAACAGATTCCGCTGAAAGGTATTGAAACCAACATAGTACTAGGATTATCATATGGATGCAAATATAGAGGACTGCTAATATCGATACTAGTATTCAAATTCACCTCGGTAGTCACTCTGATTCTGACATTCGCATCGAATCTATCTCATTGTTTTCATCGAGTATAGCCATGAGATCTAATGAGATTAATCGATTAGAGACAATAAGATAGAAATCAAAACCTGATGTTGCGATTTGATGCCAAGCAAAACACCACTGCATTGTTCAATCAAATTAGGGCACATGTGAGACCAAGACGAGAAATGTAGAAACCTTCTAAGAAGAGGAGAATTAGCGACTCCTGAGCTCTGATACCATGTTAAAATATGAGAATGGAGAAAGAGATAGAGCTCACATTGAGCATCAATGGAAGAATCTAGAGACGTCCACGAGAGGAGAGAGAGGGGGACAAAAGGTCTGTATTTGGGAAATGAAAACTTTTTCTATTAATCAATGGTGAAAGTCATGCATACAGGTTAAGTAACTATCCACTAATTATCAGCATAAGACACGACCAAGCTAGTAGTCTGTTTGGTCAAGCTTCTTCAAAACAAGTGCTTTTTTTTAAAGTTGAAGTGTTTGGCCAAACTTTTCGAAGAAAAAAAAAAGTGCTTTTCGAGAAGCAAAAAAAATTAGCTTCTCTTCAAAAGCACTTTTTTGAAAAGTACTTTTGAGAAAAATACACTTATAACCTTTTTGGCCAAGCTACAAAAATCAGCTTATTTTGAGATGTGCTTTTTCTCAAAAGTGCTTTTTTCAAAAGTACTTTTGGTGAGAAGCAATTTGTGTTTGGCTAATTTATTTGAAAAGCACTTTTGAGCAGCAATTAGTGTTTGACCAAGCTTTTAAAAACTGCTTCTAAGTGTATTTTTTCTCAAAAGTGCTTTTCAAAAAAGTATTTTTGGAGAAGCTATTTTTTCTACTTCTCCAAAACTGCTTCTGCTTCTACTCAAAAGTACTTTTTTTTGCTCCAAAAGCTTGGCCAAACACTTCAACTTTAGAAAAAAATATTTTTTTTGAAAAAAAAAGTATTTTTGGCTTAGAGAAGCTTGGCCAAACAAGGTATTAGAAGCAGTTTTTAAAAGCTTGGCCAAACACTAATTGCTACTCAGAAGTACTTTTCAAATTAATTATTAGCCAAACACAAACTGCTTCTCACCCAGAGTACTTTTTAAAAAAGCACTTCTCAAAATAAGCTGATTTTTACAGTTTGGCCAAACAGGCTATAAGTCCTAACTAACTAACTAATTGTATGCATCACCAGCTAATTGAATACACTGAACATACAAAAACACAAAGTACATAAATATACCTTATATCTCAATAGTAATTGGCTAGAAATTTAAAGGGGTCGACGGTAAATATAAAAAAAAATTATTACATCAAGATTGGTTTGTTTATGGATAAATTATGTGTGATTATAATAATTGTAGTGAGTGATAATCACTGAATTATTTGGTAAGCATGCATCTCCTGTTGAATATCTAGTTTATTGTTTTAAAATTCAAGAGATATGGTGTACAATTTAAACATACATTTGGGAAACTTGCGGGGAAAAAGAAGGTTTCCATTATTAACCCTAGCAAATGCATCACTTCTTTGTCATCTTAAAGAACGAATGTTTATTTCATGTTTTGATTAAGGAAATTCAAGTCTCTATTTGGTTTTGATTAGGAAACTGATTTCAATAAGAGTTACCAGATAACTAAAAGGAAAAAGTCATTATTTTGAACAATGAAAATTTATCTTTTTGTTAAGAGATAGTGACTGTCTTAACAGGAAGCATTATGATTAACAGAAAGTTCAAAGATGTGACGAAATTTGAGATAGTCCAAAATGGCATCTCAGACGTCTTTCCAAGTTTCGTACCTCCATTTATATAGTCGAGTTCCCCGGTCTCCCGAGCATCCTTTTGTATGGTGTAAGCAGTAACCCTGTTGAAGTATTTGGCAAATCTTTACATTCAATCCCAAAAAAAAAAAAAAAGGATTGATATTTTGAGCTCAGAGAGTTTTCATATTTTTGTTCCTCTTTTCCATATTTTTTTAAGACTCCATCATCTGTTTCTAGTAATATAAGAAGTAGTAATAATATGAAGATGTAAGATGTAAGGGTCCACTGAGGCCACTCATAATTTATCGTTTAACCATCTTGTTATAGGGGGTCCTTCTTTTGGTTTGCAAATATTTTGATGTCATTTTAATGTTTATGATTTAATGTCCTTTAAAAGTTGAAATTTAATATATGCAACGGTGTATAAAATATATTTATGATAAACTATAAAATATACAGTTTATTTGGCGATATTTCCTTTTAGTATATACCAAGAAGAATGTAAGCTTTTAATTCAAAAAACTTAAACCTCTTATTTTACTCTAAATGATAAGCTTTATAGTCATATAAATATTATATGATATTAAAGATTACAAATTTCAGAATTTTATAATCACAAATATTATAGCATATTATGATCACACGTTTAAAAACTTTACCTCTTTTTCTTTAGCATTTTGCTTATTCAAATGCTCATAAATTGTAAGGGAGGTAGTATACATTATAGAGCCCAATTCACCTCTAACCGTAGCCCTTTCCCCACCATTCGACTACATCACCAGATTAGCTAACGCCATCCCCACAATTATACTTATTATATTATATTCATTTATCTTACAAAAAAAAAAAAAAAAACCATATGCTTCTCATTATTTCTTTTAAATTAGTTGATAATAAGGCTTTTCTTGTGACAAAAAAGTAAATATATACCCTGTTGTTGGTGTAACGATGACATCTGCCTTGGAAAATATTCTTTTGTGAATCTGAAGCTGCCGATTTCTGGAGATAAAATAAAATATTAAAACATGAGCGTTTGATCTTATCAGAACTGGGGACCTAGTTCCTGTTTGTTTTTTTAAAAAAAAAAAAAAACAGGAGCAGCGCGGACGTATGCAAAGAAAAATGAGACAGCACCTGATTTCTCTTAAGGCTTGGATGATATCTCATGTTGGGAAAGTCATGTTGACATGGGCATTGATACAATGAAACAAAAAATAACTGTTTGTACCCGTATGTTGACATGGTTTTCCTATTGTAAATGTGAACAAGGTGGATCAACCTATTTGCTCTTTCTGCTTATTATCTGCACAGGTAAAATATTGAGAGAGAGTATCTTTTGACTTAAAACTTCGTCACTACTTTATCGAGATTAGTTAATATACTTACAGAGTACATGGGGTCGGTTGTACTCATACTACGTATTTTTGCACCTTGGGTGCACATCTTGGAGCTGCGTAGCTCTGGAAGACGAAGCCTGGTATTGAAAACGTTCCAGTGTTCCAGATTCAAGCTACCTCTTGTTCATGGTAGTTTAGGACTTAAATTCTGTTTATATTTACTTCAAACAGATGTTGTATTATTTTCATACCATCTTTGTAAATCTGAGTCTTAGAGGCTCGTGACTTGTTCTACTAATCCTTGGGTTATACTGAAATTCAGTTATTTCACTTACTGATTTCATATTAATTTCAGTAGAAATGAATTGACTATTATTTGGCCTGCTAGCGGATTGGGTTAGGTGCTATCACGACTAGGCGGATATTGGGTCGTGACACAAAGTTTATTTATGCAGTTATGGAAGTGATATCAGAATAGAAGTGGATCGAGAGCGGTAGACTAAACTAGATCTATTTAAGCCTTGTCATAAGCTAGTAAAACAAAGAAGCGGTTATCGACGAGAAGTTTACCACAAAAATAAAATTTCTTTTCAAATCAATATAACTTGCTCATGCATGAAAGCATCAAAATCGCTCAATATTTGTATGATAAATGTAAGTTAGAGTCAAATCAAATGTGTCATGTCTAGTAAGTAGTAACCATACGTCACATATGGACTGGACCAAGACCAGCAAATATAGTTTTCAATCGTAAAAAAGAGGAAACAAAAGCATTCTCCATTTGGGCTTACCTAATTCTCTGGGCATTCAAGTACTCCTGGCTACTAAAGGAACCATACACAGAAAGTGCAACCCTAGCATCCCATCCTAATTCTTCCTTATTCCTATGCCAATATTCAGAGATCCACAGTGTCAAAACAAATTTGTGTATAACTTCAAAGAAGAGTAATAATTCTTAAAAGTGGAAATCAAGTACTTTCAAATTCAATGTGCGGAATGTATGTAGACGTTTTAAGATACCAATATCCACATCGAAATCATGAATATACCCACTCCACTTTTAAGAATTATCCCCTAATGTCCATGTGTATATATTGTTAAGAGACAAAGTGAAGAACTTACAGCTTTTCTAGTTCACGAGCAATTGAGTTATTGCATTCAGATCCAATTGTCACATAATGTGCCAAGCGCATAACCTCTATCTCAGGTACGGTAACTTCTATAGTCTTTTAAAGAAGAAATAGAAAAAAGAAGATGTTAACATGGTCAGAAAACATGTGTATATAAGACGTTTCCTGCCTACTTAAAGAATTGGTTTGCTACAGATTTCACCTATAAGGGTGTACATGCATGTTGGATGGATAAAGAAACAAAAATGAAAGTTAAAAATCAAAGCCATGTTTCGAGGATATTGCGAGGCTGGTGAGTCCTGGAGATAAGGAAAATCACGAGGACATCAATTCAAGTGGAAGGGACCTAGGCAGGGCAACTACCTCACAATGATGGCCACACCTTGAGAGAGGACCCTAGCCTAGGCAAGGCTTGCCAATAACCTCGACAAGGATCAGATTACAAGGATCTGATCCTTGTTTCTTAAGGCATTTTCCTAAAATCTGTTATAGTTTAAGGGCTTTTAAATATGATTTGAAATGTACAAGTATGTTCATGGAGGCAACAAGGTGTGCGTCACACCATATTTTGTTTAATTGTGCATTGGTTGAACTAAAATGAAATGTAAATTTGCTTATCTAACGATATGTAACTTCAAACTTTGATATATGAAAAATAGCTCTAGATAATTATATGAATTCAAATATAATTTTACGAAGGATTACAAATGTGTTATGTGTAAATATATGTTAAATCATGAATTGATAGAGCAAAATACATACACAAATCCTTGAACTTGATTGAATATTTTTTCACCTAGACACTTGAACTATGGACACTTGATATTGGATGAAAATGTACCATTTTGATATACTCTGGCCACATGCGTGTTTTTCACTTTTTATATGAGCATATGTTGCTATGTGACCAGGAGGTCACGGGTTCGAGCTGTGGAAACAATCTTTTGCAGAAATACAGGGTAAGACTGCGCACAATAGACCTTGTAGTCCGGTCCTTCCCCGGACCCCGCGCATAGCGAGAACTTAGTCCACCGAGCTGTTTTTTTACGGGAGCATATGCCTAATGTAGCTATATGGGTCCCAAAACACACCTGTTGGTACAAAAAAAGGAAAAAATATCTTTATTCTTTTTTCTCTCTCTTCTTCTCTCTAGCTAGCCAACATTTTTCGTTCAAGACTCTAGTGATGGAGCTCTACCTCTATTCCACCCTATTTCTAAGCAAATATAAATCCTCACTAACTCACCTTCCTCAAAAATAAAGAAACCTAACAAATACACTACTTTCACCATCTACCACCCATTTTTATTTCCTAAACCATCCACTCTCAACTCTCCGGCAACCTTCAACACTGCTCATACCGGAAAATGTTCGAGGTATTTAACTTTTAGTCTTGAAAATTCCAATTTATTCTCGACGTCTAGCTCCTCGATTGGATTTCAGTTTGGTCATATTTTATTATTTATATTGGGGAAGGGAACTTATGTTTTGATTGACTACATATGACTCATGACTGTGATACTGGAGGTAGAAGATAAGTGAGTGGTTGTACTCACTGTATAGCAGTTCCAATTGTTGAAACATGAAGAAATTAATAAAGACGAAAAAATGAAGAGCACAAAATCTCAAAAGTATTTATTGTAACTTTCTGGGATGGAGCTGACGAAAGAAGACTTGTACTTTCCTTTTTAGTATGTTTCAAAATAAATGATATATTTTTAAATTTAAAAATAATTTAACTTTAAACTCTTCATTTGTTTTTACACTTAATGAGAAATTTTTATAACCACACAAATGTAATGCCCCACAAAGCTTTTACCTCGTAAGCTTTTAAGACCACAAGTTTCAAAAGTCTTTTTTTTTTCTTAAACTCCGTATCGAATCAAACTATCTCATCTAAATTGAAACGGACGGAGTATTTATTGACAGATGTGAAATGGCCCAACACAATGCCATGATGAACTTACATGTTGGCTGAGGCTCAAGGTGCCACTATTGTTAATACGTATAAATTATTTTAAGAATAATTGTGAAGAAATATTTTCAAATGACTTGCTTAACTCAAGGATTATTTTTCGTATGTCTAGGGAGGTCGATGATTTTACCGAGTATGTAATTACCTAATTAAATTTTTGTTGATGGACTAAACAAGCCCAATAATGCTTTTATGGTCTGATACTATCTGTTTTGGGTATGCCTCCAAGATTTTTCCTAAAATATTTCATACCATTAAGAGTTTCATTCACCTTATATGTAAGCTCCTAATCTTTTTAGCTATTAATGTGGGACTTTATTCGCACACCTAACACTCTTCCTCTCGAACTAAATTCCATGTGGCTCATCAACACGATCCATGGGTCTCTCTCTAGAACTAAGTTCGGCGTAGCCCATAACCACGATCCACAAGTCAATTTCTGAGTTTTACTACGTACCACTCACATCGTTTAGAGTATTTATAGAAACTGAAGCTCGCAACTAGCTTCTTGTTGTTGTGTGTGTGTCTTCACTCTCGTAAGGGTAAGAAAACAGAGACTTGCACTCCATCACTCTACCATCGCAATATTCATCTTGTCGAACCGGGGCTCTGATACTGATTGTTAGGCTAAACTAGCCCAATAAGTTCTTAGTTTGATATGATACTGCCCGTTTTAGGTCAAGCCCACAAGATTTTCTCCAAAAAGTCTTACATCATTAAGAGATTGCTACATATTGTATAAGCTCTCAATCTTTTCAGCGATATTGCAAGCCAGGCTCTAAACACCTCTATACCTAACTAACTTTTGCTAATTCCCACTATGTCATTCAATGGTGGCAATATTTTTAGTTGACTCTTATGCATAGTCAAATTGCATCCCTAGCCTTGCATATTCTTTTTCATTCATAAAGGCTCCGATGACATACTTTGGGAATATTGCATATGTCATTGGGTTGTTTTTATGAAGATTCATTTCATTATGTTATTTTATTTATGATGAGATCGGTTTACCAAAGTTATGTTTTACTCTCCGATTACTTATAAAGTATTGCTCGTGGTGACTGATGAGGATGTATGAAAGTATTGCTTGTGATGGGGATATATGAGACGCAAGATTTGCTTTGATCGTTGTGCGGTGTATAATGATGTGTCTTTAAGATTTTTGGGGCGTGAGAGGTAAGTTGTATCTAGTAGTATTATACTTTTGATAGAAATGGGCCTTAAGTAACCTTAAGGTTGGAATGGGAGTGTACTCTATTAAGGACATTTCTTAGTAGTAAAATAAAATAGAAAATAATTTTCACCCAATATTATATTCGAATTACCTTCCAGCCATAACTGTTGTACAATTTTGCTAAAGCTTGAGAACAACAAACTCTTATGTCATCACTGCAGTCATTAAACCACTAAAAAGAAGAAGAAAAAGTTGAAATTAAAAAAAAAAAAAAAGGAAAGAAAGAAGCCAATAAATTAGTATAATAATATAATAATATAAAGGAAGGAAAACTTTTAGAAATTAAATTGCAATGCTAATAAAAATAAACAAACCTCCCCATATTTGGCCAATTTGATATTAGGTATAAGCTTTGGTGACTTCAGCAGAGGGAAACATAGTTTTGCCTGGAATAAAGAAATTTGGAAGAGATAAATTATAATCAGTTATAAAGAGAAAGAATGAAATGATTGCAAATAAAATTCTTCGTTTTTCCTTATTTTTTATTAACTTTCTTGCATAAAATTGTGAGAGTACATCATCTTTTTTGTATTACAACTTCGGTAATAAATTTTACTCTAATGATCACTTTGTATTGGTAAAATACGGTTATGACACGTGGTCAGAACGATAGTTGACACGTGACAAATACTTCTTGATCAAGACCACATCACATATAGTTATTTGGAACGAAGACTAAAGATCCAAGAACTAATTTTGGATCTGCATAAGCACAACTCAAATCAGACTTGGGATGTTCCGGAGCTGTACTTCTGCTTAGACATAAGAGTCCTGATAGATACTCATCCTGCAACATCGAACTCTGGCGAGATCCCCCCTCAACCATGCCCGTTAGTTACAACACAGGTACATGTAACTGAGTAGATTCGCGCTTACTGCAGATAATGGGCGTAACGTTTAGGCTAAATATTAGGAGGATAGTTACATTAAGGTTAGACTATAAATACACATGTTTCCACAATTATAACCCATTATAATTCAACTTGACAGACGGATATTATACTTCAGCTCATTTCTCTTAATTATCAGCATTGATCATCAGATGTCATTCACTGGAGTTTCTTCAATAAGAATCTCTCTTTGTCGTTCCTTGCTCGTTTCGTTATTTCAATTACTTCATAATTTTTATTATATTGCTTTTCATCAGCACGTAACGACCCGACCGATCATTTTGTGTATTTGAGCTTCATTCTCCTACTTGATATTTCTTGTATGTGTATTTGTTATTTTGTGACTTTTGGGATGGTTGATTTGATTTTGGGAAGGTTTTGAGAGGGATTTGAGACACTTACTCTCTTTTTGGAAGTTTAAGTTGTAAGAATTGATCAAAGTTTGAATTTTGTACAAACGGCCTCGGATTGATAATTTGAGGGTTCCGCTAGGTTCGTATGGTGATTTTGGATTTGTGCGTATATCCGAATTTGGATTTGGAGGTTCCTTTGATATTTTGGTGCTATTAATCGAAAGTTAGTAATTTAGAGGTTTGGAGAATTCCTATGTTTGACCGGGGGTTGACTTTGATGATATCGAATTTAGATTTTTATTGCGGAAGTTGGAATAGGTCCATTTTATCATTTGAAACTTGTGTGCAAAGGTTGGGTTTAATCCGAATTGGTAAGGCTTGAATCGAACGCTTGGTTCAAAATTTGAAAGTTAATGAACTTAAGAGAAACTTAACATGTGGTTTGGATTGTTGATTCTTAGTTTTGATGTTAGTTCTGGTATTTGAAGCATTTGGACAAGTATTGATAAGGTATTTGGACTTGGTGGAATATTTGGATGGGGTCCCGAGTGCTCGGGTGTATTTTCGGGTAGTTTCAGATCATTTCCATGAGTTGAGAAATCAGATTTTTGCTGGTATCTAGTGTTCATAGCGTTCACGGGGATGGCACCGCATTCACGATGAAGTATTTGAGGGCTGGGGGTTGTTGTTCTTCGTGTTCGCGGAGGGGCAACCTCGTTCACGAAGAAGGAAGTTGAGCTAGGGAGTAGACTTTCGCGTTTGAGAGGGAGTTAGCCGTGTTCGCGAAGAGGATGGGCTTTTGTCCTTTGCATTCGCGGGACCCTTATCGTGTTCACGAAGAAGGTTTGAGGATGAGGCAGTGTATGATTCGCGAACGCGAGGCAGGTGACGCATTCACAGAGGGTATAACTAGGCGGTGTATTTAATGACATAATTTCGGGATTTTGCCCATTCTCTCATATTTGAACCCTAGACTTCGAGAAGTGGAGATTTTAGAGAGCAAGTTCACTACTACTTTGGAGGTAAGAAATTTTTACTTGAATTTAACTTTATATCATGATTTTTTATGAATTTCTACACCTAAAAGCATGGATTTTAAAGTGAAATTTGGGGGATTTGGCAAAACTTTTGGAGTCGATTTTGAAATATACTTGTATATTTGGACACGTATTTGAATGGATGTTCGAGATTTGTGAGTTTTGTCGGGTTTCAAAAGGCGGGCTCAGGTTGACTTTTTGATTGATTTTGTGTATTTTATTAAAGATTTCATCTTTATCTTCGATTTTTATAGTCTTATTCAATATTATTGGGTTGTATTTTACTAGATTCTAGCCGTTTGGAGTTGGATTTTTGAGAATTTAACATATTTGGTGATTTTAAGGCTACCGGGTAGCGGAACTCTTGGCTAACCTTTTGTTAAGAGAAATCCCCTTAGGATTTGACTTGATTGCTATGTGTTTAAGATATTGGAGGTGGTGTAAATACGTGGTGGTGAGCGTATATGTACTTACCGAGTTTATATCATGACCAAGGTAGAATTAAAATATTGTATGCCTTATTTTGACTATGTGCACATTTGATTCATGATTTATTTGATTAGTGTGACTACGTTTGCTCTCTTTTCATGTTAAAAATCATGCATTGGTTTACGATTATTTATGAAGGTATAGGAACTTATCCTTGATATGTTGAATTTCTTAAATTATCCGTAGTCACATAGATATTTCATGAGCATATATCCATGTAATTTTTGTTAAGTCTGTGTTCATCCTTTATCTGTAATTCTTGAGCATATGCATACATTTTGAATATGGATACTTGTTTTAGACTGAAGATTTTGACACGAAAGATATAGTGTGCGGATGAGATACAATTATGGCACAAAGGATATGATGATCGAATATTGATTTAGAGTGATATTACTATGCTCCTATTTGCGCTTGGATTTGGATCCCTCCTTCTAGAGTAGGTGATTACCCATGTTACTTTGGGCCCTGTGAGCGTGGTAGGTACATGGATCTTCTACCCGGTCGACACATGGATTTTGTATCAGGTTATGTTGATACATAGATTGTGTATCGGGGTACATGGATCTTGTAATGGTTTGAGCATGCATTCATATTATTGACTCACTTAGAAGTATTCATTTAACTCTTAATTGTTACATGTTATCCTTATATGCTAGTTGGGAGTCTGAACTCCATTAATTGAGCATGCTATCTTTTATTATTATATGTGAACAACATTGTGATTAATTCTGTACCGGAAAAGCATGCTTAATACCATTCAATATTTTATATCTGTGATTCTTTTTATTCATGACGTTATCTACTATTTTAGTTATTAGTTTTGTTATTATACTAGCGTGGTAAGTATTCAAAGCATCTAGCCTCACTACTACCTTTTCGAGGTTACACTTGATACTTACTGTGTATCAATTATGGTGTACTCATACTATGCTTCTACACATCTTTTTGTACAGATCCTCAAGTGGGTTCCAGCGGAGCTTCCTGATAGAGTTTGGGTAACCGCACGAGACTTAGGGTGAGCTGCACTTCATGAATCTACTTTGAAGTCCTCGAGTCCTTGTTCCTTTATTATTCCTATCTATTTCTATTTCAGAGAGCTTGTTATGTATATAGACTTGTTCTAATTTTCGTTGTTTGCTCATGTACTTGAGCCACTAGTCTTAGGGGTCATAGTATATTGGTCGTGTTTTGGTTATATCAGTTATAGTTACTATTTATGACCGTTTCTATCTTTACTTATTATATAAATATGTTAATCAAAGCAAATGGACTTTGTTTTGTAAATTGTGAGTTGGCTTGCTTAGCAAGTTCGGATAGGCGCCATCACGACCTTGAGGTAGAATTTTGGGTCGTGACAAGTTAGTATCAAAAATCTAGGTTGTGTAGGTCTCACGAGTCATGAGCAGGTCTAATAAAGTCTAGTGGATCGGTATGAAGACGTATGTACTTATCTCTAAGAGGCTATAGGATTTTAGGAAATTTTCCCTTTTTTAAATTCTTTATCATGCGACTTTATTGATACAAAGTTTGAATCCTTATCTTTCTATTCTCTCGCAGATGGTGAGAACATATTCATCAGGAGTAGTTGGGTAGGCACCAGCACCTCAGGCTAGGGCCGTGAGAGGTCATGGCCGAGGAAGAGGCAAGGGTAGAGCCCGCGCTGCAGTTACAGCCCCTGTTAGGGCAGCCTTTATAGAGTCACTAGTAACTCCAGTGGAGGAGCAGGTTTTTGATCAGGGTGAGCCAATTGGACCAGCTCGGGCTCCTAAGGGATTTATGTCTACCCAGTACTTCAGGATGCTCTTGTTCGATTGGTTGGTCTTGTGGAGGGTTTGGCAGAAACCGGAGTACTTCTTGTGGCACCGACTACTTCTCAGGCTATGAGAGTCACAAACTCCCGCTACTCACACTCTTGAGCAGGTTGTTGTTGTTTATAAGATGCCAGAGTAGTACTGGTTGAGGGGCATTCTCTCACGGTTATTGTTAGGTCGATAGTGGAGGCCGCTATGTCTGAGGAGGAGCATAAAAGGTTTGACCGGTTCAGTAACATGGATCCTCCACATTTTGATGGTGATCCTTTCGCATATGCACAAAATTTCTCAGATGGTTGTCAGGAGATTCTACGGAATCTTGGTTTGATGGAGTCAAATAGGGTCAATTTTACTACTTTTCAGCTTCAGGGGATAGCCAAGAGGTAGAGGCAGTAATATGAGTGTAGCAGGCCAAGAAGGTCACTTTCACTCACATGGAGTCAGTTTTCATATCTTTTCTTAGAGAAGTTGTTTCCCCTCACGAAGCCTTTAGCAGGGTAGTATGTCTATGACCGAGTATGAGATGAGATTTACAGAACTATCCCGTCATGTAGCTTTTCTGATCCCCACCAAGGTTGAGAAGGTAAGGAGGTTCATCGAGGGGTTGGATCTTGGTATCAAAATTGTTATGGCTACGGAGGCAGAGAGAGGCACTACATTTCTTCAGGCTATGGACATAGAGCACACGATTGAGCGCATTCGAGGTTAGAGCAGGGAGGCCATGGTGATACATCATCTGGTGGTAGGGATCATTCTAGGAGAGACCATACAAGTAGGACAGTCCCTTCATCTTATCAGCCTACTTGTGGTGCTCCAATTCAGTCTTCCTTTAGTGTATTACTGGCGCAGAGTTCCTATAACACTCCTTTAGCCCAGGCTTCTTCCAGTGGGTACTCAGATTATCAAAGGTAGCCTTATATTCAATAGCCATTCACATCTCGAGGTTGTTTTCAGTGTGGAGAGGTAGGGCATATCAAGAGGGATTTCTCCAGGCATGTTAGAGGTGCAAGCACCCCGGGGTTCTCAAGCATTGACTTCAGTTCCAGTTGTTACACCACCATCCCCACTAGCTAGATGGGAAGCTCAGGCAGTCAAGGGATGTCCCAAAGGTGGAGCTTAGACGGGCGAAGGCCAGGCCCTCTGTTATGCATTTTCTGGTAGACCTAAAGCAGAGGCCTCTGATGCAGTTATTATAGGTATTATTTCAGTATGTCATAGGGATTCACCAATTCTATTTGATCTAGGTTCTATATATTCCTATGTGTCATTCTAGTTTGCATCGTATTTAGATTTGCCCCATAATTCTCTTGATTTTAATGTTCATGTATCTACGCCTATTGGTGACTCTATTATGGTGGATGGTGTGTATTGGTCTTGTTTGGTTACCATTGGGGGGATATGAGACTAGTGTCAATCTCCAGTTTCCTAGCATGGTGGATTTTGAGGTGATTTTGGGTATGGATTAGTTATCTCTGTATTATGTTATTCTTTATTGCCATGCTAGACCATAACGTTAATTGTGCTAGGGCTGCCAAGGTTGGAATGGAAAGGTTCTCTTGGGTATACTTCTAGTAAGGTGGTGTTATTTCTGAAGGCTCAGCGGCTGGTTGAGAAGGGGTGTATGGTATACTTAGCCTTTGTTAGAGATATTAGTGCCGATACTCCTACTGTTGAGTCAGTTCCGGTGGCGAAGGAGTTTCCAGATATGCTTCCAGCAAAGCTACCGAGCATGCCACCAGATAGGGATATGAAATTTTGGTATTGACTTGGTGCTGGGCACTCATCCCATATCTAATCTACCATATCGCATGGCTCTAGGTGAGTTGAAGTAATTGAAAGAACAGTTTTGAGAGTTGCTGTATAAAAGGTTCATCAGGTCTAGTGTATCACCGTGGGATGCACTGGTATTGTTTGTGAAGAAGAAGGATGGTTCCATAAGGATGTGAATTGATTACAGGCAGTTGAACAAGGTTACCATCAAGAACAAGTATCCATTGCCTCGTATTAGTGACTAATTTAATCAGCTTCAGGGTGCTAGGATGTTCTCAAAGATTGACTTGAGATCGGGTATCTCCAGTTGAAAATTAGATATTTGGACATCCCTAAGACAGCTTTCAGGATTCGTTATGGACACTATGAGTTTTTGGTGATGTTTTTTGGTTTGACTAATGCCCCAGCAACTTTCATGCATTTGATGAACAGTGTGTTCTATCCTTATTTGGATTCTTTTGTCATTGTGTTCATTTATAAAGTCTTGGTGTATTCCCGTAGTACTGAGGAGCACGACTAACATTTGAGGATTGCTAAGTTCTCTAAGTACGAGTTTTGGTTGGACTCAGTGGCATTCTTGGGTCATACGGTATGTAGTGAGGGGATCAAGGTGGACCCGAAGAATATTGAGGTAGTTCTGAGTTGGGCCAAACTTTCTACCGCTATAGAGATCAGGAGTTTCTTGAGTTTGGCTAGTTACTGCCATCGCTTCGTAAAGGGCTTCTAAAGAGATCAAGAGCTTCAGAAGGGATCTCCGTTCAGGTTGTCGAAAGAGTGTAAAGAGAGCTTTCAGAAGCTCAAGACTGCTTTGACTACGGCTCCAGTTTTGGTTTGCCTTGAGGATTTGCATTGGGTGTGTGTTGATACAGGATGGTAGGGTGATTACCTACGCGTCACGCTAGTTGAATCCATATGAGAAAAAATATCCGGTGCATGATTTGGAGTTAAAAGCTATTGTACATGCGCTCTAGATTTAGAGGTATTACTTATATGGCGTGTCTTGTGAGATGTATATAAATCAATTGAGTCTCCAACATCTGTTTAAACAAAAATATTTGAATATTAGGCAGCGGAGATGGTTGGAGCAGTTAAAAGATTATAATATAACCATTATTTATCATCTAGAAAAAGCTAATGTTGTAGCAGATGCGTTGAGTAGAAAGGCGGATAACATAGGGAGTTTGGCATTTATTCCAGCTGTGGAGAGACCGTTAACTATGGATGTTTAGGCCTTCGCCAACAGATTTGTGAGGTTTGATATTTCGGAGTCTAATTGGGTTCTTGCTTTTGTTGTATCATAGTTGTCGTTGTTTGAGCGCATTAAGGCTCACCAGTATAATGCTCCCCACTTCCTTGTCCTTAAGGACATGGTGCAGCGAGAGGATGCTAAGGAGGTAAATATTGGTGATGATGGGGTATTGAGGCTTCAAGGTCGGATCTGTGTTCCTAAAGTGGATGGCTTGAGGGAGTTGATTCTTGAGGAAGCTCACAGTCTGCGGTATTCTATTCATTCAGGTGCTATGAAGATGTACTGTGATTTGAAGCAGAATTACTGGTGGAGGAGGATGAAGAAGAACGTTATTGGACATGGTGCACGTTGTTTGGACTGTCAACATGTCAATTATGAGCATCAGTGACTGGGTAGTTTGCTTCAGAGGTTAGATATACCGGAGTGGAAGTGGGAGCGCATCAATATGGACTTTGGGGTAGGGTTTCTATGGACCTTGAGGAGATTTTATATTGTTTGGTTAATCATGGACAAACTGACTAAGTCTACATATTTTATTCCAGTCATGACTTCCTACACTTCTGAGCAGTTGGCTCGGATTTATCTTAGAGAGATTGTTCGCCTGCATGGTGTGTCTGTGTTTATTATCTCGGATCACGACGCTTAGTTTACATTGAATTTTTGGAGAGTTGTGCAACCTGAGTTGGGCACGTAGGTTGAGTTGAGTACGACACTTCATCCTCAGACAGACGGGCAGTCCGAGTGAACCATTCAGATCTTGGAGGAAATATTGAGATCCTACGTTATTGATTTCGGAGGTCAGTGGGACCAGTTTTTACCATTATCAAAGTTCTCATACACCAATAGCTACCAATCTAGTATCCAGATTGCTATGTATGAGGCCTTATATATGAAGCGATGTCATTCTCCGGTTGGTTGGTTTGAGCTTGGAGAGGCTAGGTTTTTGGGTATAGATTTGGTTCATGATAATTTGGAGAATGTGAAATTGATTCAGGAGCGGCTTCATACAGCACAGTCCAGAATGAAGAGTTATGCTGATAGGCGGTTTGCGATGTAGCTTTCATGAAAGGTGAGAGGGTTCTTCTTAGAGTTTCTCCTATGAAGGGCGTGATGAGGTTTGGGAGGATATACAAGTTGAGTCCTCTGTATATCAGTCCATTTGAGGATGTTAAAGAGGCTTGGTGAGTTGGCTTAAATATTTGCTTTGCCACCCAACTTTTTAGGAGTTTATCCTGTGTTTCATGTCTCCATGCTTCAGAAGTGTGCTAGATTTCAGTTCGATGCAGTTGGATGAGAACTTTGCTTATTAGGAGGAACCAGTGGCTATTTTGGACAGGCAAGTTCGGAAGTTGAGTTCGAAGGATATTGTATCAGTGAAGGTTCAATGGATAGATCAACCGGTTGAGGAGGTAAGTTGGGAGATCGAGCATGATATGCGGAGCAGATATCCTCATCTTTTCGGCACTCCAGGTATGATTCTAGACCTTTTCGAAGACGAACATTTATTTAAGAGGGGGAGAATATTTTGTATATTTGAGCCCAGTTCTCCTATTTCATGTTTCCTGTATGTGTGTTTATTATTTGTGACTTGCAGGATGGTTGGTTTGATTTCGGAAAGGTTTAAGAGGGATTTGAGACACTTAATATCATTTTGGAAGCTTAAGTTAAAAAGTTGGCGAAGGTTTGACTTTATATAAATGGCCTCAGATTGGTAATTTGAGAGTTCCAATAGGTTCGTACGGTGAGTTTGAACTTGGGTGTATGCCCGGATTTGGATTTGGAGGTTCCTAGGATATTTTGGTGTTATTTATCGAAAGATAGAAATTTTGGAGGTATGGAAAATTCCTAAGTTTGACCAGTGGTGGACTTTGATGATATCAGATTCGAATTGTAGTTCTGAAAGTTGATATAGGTTAGTTTTATCATTTAGGACTTGTGTGCAAAGTTTGGGTTTAATACGAATTGATTAGGCTTGAATCGGACACTTAGTTTGAAGTTTCAAAGTTAATAAACTTAAGAGAAGATTAACACGTGGTTTGGATCGCTGATTCTTGATTTTTGGAGAGCAAGTTCACTGCTACTTTGGAGATAAGTAATTTTCACTTGAATTTGACTTTATATCATGATTTTCAATGGATTTCTACACCTAAAAGGTTGGATTTCAAAGTGATAGTTGGAAGTTTTTTCTAGAAATTTTAGAAAGTGAATAATTGATATTTGAACCCCGATTTGGAGTTGGATTTGAATGAAACTTGTATATTTGGAGTTGGATTTGAATGAAACTTGTATATTTGGACTCGTATTGGAGTGGGTATTCGGGATTTATAAGTTTTGTCGGGTTCCAGAAAGCAGGCCCGGGTTGACTTTGTGTATTTGATTAAAGATTCCATCTTTATCATGTGGGTTCGATTATTCAATTTTGTTTGGCATTATTGAGTTGTATCTGACTAGATTCAAGACGTTTGGAGTTGGAGTTTTGAGGATTTGGCATTTTTAGTGATTTTAAGACTATCAGATGGAGGTAAGTCTCTCGGTTAACTCTGTTAAGAGGGAAACCCCTAGGATTTGACTTGATTGCTATGTGTTTAAGGTATTGGGGTGGTGTATATACGTGGTGGCAAGCGTATATGCACTTACCGAATTTATATCATGACCGAGATAGAATTGAAATATCGTATGCCTTGTTTTTACTATGTGTTCATTTGATTCGTGATTTATTTGACCTATGTGATTACATTTTCTCTCTTATTCATGTAAAAAATCATGCCTAGGTTTATGATTATTAATGAAGGCATGGGAACTTATCCTTGATATGTTGAATTGCTTAAATTATCCATTGTCACGTAGAGATTCCATGAGCACATATCCGTATAATTTTTGTTAAGTCCATGTGCACCCTTTATATGTAATTCTTGAGCATATGCATACATTTTTAATATGGATACTTATTTTGGTCTGAGAATTTTGATATAAAAGGTATAAAGTGCATATGAGATACAGTTATGGCACATAGGACATGATGATCGGATGTTGATTTATGAGTGATGCTATTATGCTCCTTTTTGCACTAGGATTTGGATCATCCCTCCAGAATCAGGTGAATACCCATGTTACTTTGGGCCCCGTGAGTGTGGTCAGTATATGAATTTTGTACTGCATCGATATATGGATTTTGTATCGGGTTATGTTGATACATAGATTGTGTATCGGGGTACATGGATCTCGTACCGTTTGAGCATGCATCCATATTATTGACTCATATAGAGTATTCAATTAATTGTTAATTTTTACTTGAAATTCTTATATGCAAGTTGGGAGTCCCGGCTCCGTTAATTGAGCATGCTACCATTTGTTATTATATTTGAGCAGCGTTATGATTAATTCTGTTCTGGAAAAGCATGCTTAATACCGTTGAATTATTGATATTTGTGATTCGTGTTATTCTTGACGTTATCTACTGTGATGACCCAAAAGGTCATAAAGACCTCGAAAAGCACTATTTATCACTCCTCGAGTTTTAAAACTCAACTGAGTTGACTTTGGTTAATATTTTTAGTAAACAGACTCGGATCAGTATTTTAACAGTTCTGATAGGTCTGTATCATGATTTGGGACTTGGGCGTATGCCCGGAATCAAATTCCGAGGTCCCTAACCCGAGATATAGAATTTTGATGAAAAATTAAAAGTTTGAAAGTTTGATGATTTTAAGAATTGACCGATGTTTGGTCTTATTGATACCGGGTCCGTATTGTGGTTTCGGAGCCCGGTACAAGTCCACTATAATATTTATGACTTGTCTGTCAAATTTGGTGAGAAACGGAGTTGATTTGACGTAATTCGGTCGTTCGGTTGTGAAAATATAAGTTTTAAAGTTTTCTTAAACATTTCCTTTGATTTGGTATCCGATTCGTAGTTCTAGGTATTATTTTGGCAATTGATCATGCGAGCAAGTTCGTATGATGTTTTAGGACTTGGGTGCATGTTTGGTTTGGATCTCCGAGGGCTCGGGTGAGTTTCGGATAGGCTACAGGATGAATTTGAACTTAGAAAATATGATTTTCTACAACTTCAGGCTTCTGGTATTTTCTTCATCGTGTTCGCGAATGTACTCTCGCGAACGCGAAGAGCAAACTGGGCTGGCTGAATTTTTCTTCTTCGCGAATGCGAAGGTTGGTTCATGAACGCGGAGCTATGGGGACTTTACCCTTCGTGAACGCGACCAGCTCAACGCGAACGCGAAGCTTCAGAGACATGGGGGAGGGGTCAGTCGTCCTTCTACGCGAACGCGAGCACTGTCTCGCGAACGCGAAGGCTAGGGGAAACCTTCGCGAATGCGAAGGAGGACTTGCGAACACGAAAGCCACTCGGACTGCTACTCATCGCGAACGCGAAGAAGGCCTGACGCCCGTGACTTAAAACAGAACCAAAATGAGATTTTTCCCATTTTTCACAAACCCTCAATTAGAACTCGGTTTAGGAGCGATTACAAAGGAGTTTTTCAAGATTTCGAACTTGATAAGTGTTCTTTATCATATAGTAATTGTATTTCATAAATCTAAGTCTATATTCATCATTTATTTCGGATTTAGATGGGAGAAATAGGAATTTTTATAAAACTTTCCAAAAACGAAAATTTAAGATTTGAAGGTCCATTTGACATCGGAATTTGATAATTTTTGTATGGTTGGACTCATCTTGGAATGGGTGTTCGGATTTAGTAATTTTTTCTGAGATTTGAGATGTGGGCCCCACTGTCGATTTTTAAAATAAATTTCGGATTTTAATCCGAAAAAAATTAATAAATTTATATGGTATTAATTCCTACAATTTGTATTGAATATATTGAATTGTTTATGACTAGATTTGAGGATTTCGGACACTAATTCGTGAGGCAAGGGTGTATTGAAAACTTGAAAGTTGGTTGCGAAGCGAGGTAAGTGTCGTGGTTAGCCTTGACTTGAGGGAATAGAACCCTTGAATTGTTTGCTATGTGAATTTCATGTGTAACAATGTATAGGCAAGGTTACGAGTGCTTATACTTTGTCAAATTAATTGTTTGCATAATTATTAAATATCATAAATTATTTTAATACATGAATTAATTGTTATAATAATGGTTTCTTTCCCATTCCGTGTTATATATTAATTCTTGAATTCTTGCAATAATTATTATATCCTTATTTAATTTATGTGTCTTAATTTCTACTTGACATTTAGCATATTAAATATTAAACTGCCTATTTTCTCCTTGATTTCCATAATTAATTTCTACTTGTCATTGTTTGTTTCATAAATGAATTATAATTATTGTATATCTTGATGCTTAATAATTTCTCATTGAACGTGGTATTTATTGAAGTAATCTTTATTACATTTATGAATTGTTAAAATATATTGGGGGATCGGGTTGTACACCGCAACAGACTTATTTAAAAGTCTATATTTGGGGATCGGGTTGTACGCCGCAATAAACTTATTTAAAAGTCTATATTGGGGGATCGGGTTGCACGCTGCAATAGACTTATTTAAAAGTCTATATTGGGAGATTGGGTTGCACGCCGCAACATAATTGATTAAAATGAAAAAAGAAGCTCGTGCACTTGTGACACCAATTCTGGGATGGCATTTAGACATCGCTATTATTATGGATTATTCACTACATTTCAGACTTTACTTCCGCATTAGTTTCCTTGTTATTAATTAATTTAAAATTATTTTAAGATGGCTAATATTATTCTAACGTTGGCTTGCCTAGCAAGTGAAATGTTAGGCATCATCACAGTCCCGAATGTGGGAATTTCGGGTCATGACATCTACTATTTCAGTTCTTAATTATGATATTGTACTAGTGTGGTAAATATTCGGAAGTATCTAGCCTCACTACTACTTCTTCAAGGTTAAACTTGATACTTACTAGGTACCAATTGTGGTGTACTCATGCTACGCTTCTGCATCCTATTTTGTGCAGATCCTCAGTTGGGTCCTAGCAGATCTTCTTGAATGAGCTTGGGTGACCGTACTGAGACTTAGGGTGAGCTGCACTTTATGGATCTACTTCGCAGTACCCTATTCCCTATTCATTTATTATTTCGATCTATTTATATTTCAGACAGCGTGTTATGTATACAGACTTATTCTCATTTTCGTAGTTTGTTGGTGTACTTATGCCACCTAGTCTTTGGGGTATTTTGTATTGGCCGTGTTTAGGCTGTGTTTTGGTTTTATTAGTTATTGTTACTGTTTGAGACTATTTCTAACTTTACTTATTATATAACTATGTTAATTAAAAGAAATGAACTTTATTTTATGGATTGTGAGTTAGCTTGCTTAGCAAGTTTGGCTAGGCGCCATCATGGCCTTGAAGTGGGATTTTAGGTCTTGACAAAGAATTTAATTGATTTGGTTTAATCATATTGTTTGTGGTCCAACGTATTAATTCAATTTCTTAATCTATTTGTCAAATGTTAGGTTGAAAATTTTGGCGCTCACCATGGATCCCTAACAATTGTATAGTTATTCTAATATGTCATTAATCATTTCTTGATTCCTTAGTTCTCACTTGTTAATTGTATTCTAAGGCAACATAATGTTTGGACACAACAACTGGCCAATTAATCCTGTTAAGCAAAATGACCAAACCCGACCAAATGAATAAGGTCTACCAACCGGAGGAATAGCACGATCAACTCCAGATAATTGGAGTCAGGAATACACCATTCACATCTAAAGAGAATTCCCTTGTACGATCTTCTAGTAGGGGGAGAGAACAATCCGGTCTGGAAGAAACAATGATATTTCATAGCCCAATAATAGACATGGAGCAATCAGATTGGGATAGTGGTGATAGCCCTAACCAGCAGTGCGAACACCAAAATGCTGACCCTCCAACAAAGAACAGAACCAGTTGTGAAAACTCCCAAACTACACCCCAAGAAAAGTTGAACTCCCTGATGATCTAGAGACTGGAAGTTCAGGTACAACTGGTCATTCAGAATTGTAAAGTTTGATATTAACTCTGCAAGACTCTTTGCTGAAATAGATCAAGGAGAAAAATAAGCAAATTGATCAAATTCCGGGGGTTTCACCCATTCTCAAAAGGATAGACATAGAAAAGTATCCCCAGTAGCCCTGGAGCCGAGACCATATCATAGCTTAAGTTCAAAATATTGGATATCCTAAAGTATGATGGAACTTCAAACCCCCGAGACCATGTCATAGCTTAAACAACCAAATCAAGGGAAACGATCTTGGCAAAGTAGGAGATCGAATTGATACTCGTCAAGAAGTTCGAAGAAATTCTCACGAAGGGGGCATTAACCTAGTATTCTCTTTTGCCTGAAAATTCAATTAGTTCATTTGCAGAACTTGCAATGCCTTCGTTAAGGCATGCACCAGAGCCTAGAATGTTGGGAAGAGAATGGAGGACATCTTCAAAACTCAACAAGGGAGCATATAGTTACTCTGAGACTTCATGGACCGATTTTAGCGAGAGGGAGGATACTACTACACACGGTCGCGAACAATTGGGCTGCAGGCCTGCAGTGGCCTTCACAAAGAATTTGAAAAAAAGCGTTTAGAGGCTACGCGGAGATTGAAGGATAGTCTTCGAGATTTCCACCCAAAAAAATAGAACGATATATTATCGGTATAGCACTAAACTCCAGATATAGGACGACATGGTAGTTCAAACTGGTGTTGATAAAAAATTGGGAAGTAGATATATCGACCGTTTGGAGAACACAATAAGATGAATAGAGCATGACCATAGGAATTCAAGGAGTTGGTACAAAACCTTACACTGGATCTTCTCGGCAAGGATCCGAGAAGAGATGGGAAGCAAGCCAGGATAATAGAGGTTCCAACTGAAAAGACAACACCGAACCTTCACGAACTGGAAAGGTACATGATGTACCAAATCTCACAGAACACATTTTTTGTATCAGTCCAACTAAGTTAGTAGTTGATTTGATGCATATTGAAGACAAACGTGTCAGTCATGATGCACTGGAAGTTATATTATGAATTTTAGAAGCTGATGCCAAACTTGTTTTAATTGGTTCAAGTATCTCCATAAATATCATCCGATTAAGGGTTGTGGAGGAGATGCAATTGATAGAAAAAAATCATTATGGCAGCGCGTGTCTCTCTAGATTTAGCAAACTCCAGCGAGAAAACCCGGGGAGAAATTACTTTGTCAAATTTTGCAAAAGGGTCCAAAGACACCCTATTCCAAGTGATAGCCGGAGATATGGCCTACAATATCATCATAACGAGATCGTGGATTCATGACATGCAAAAGCGTTCATCTACATTCAAGTATTGATGTTCCCGACTAAATAGGATTTTAGAGAGATCAAAGGAGAATAAAGAGCAGCTCAAGAGATGAACTTGATGGTTCTCACAAGCAGCCTTGCCGAAAGCAGGAATTCTATATAGTAATTAAAGCAGCAAAGGTCACCAATGTTCCCAAACTCATGACCGATCTAGTAGACGAAGTGCCAAATATTGATGAACTCAAGTCCCGATGGTTCAAGATACGATCAACAATTCCGACAAACTAGATGCTACTAAACCAACAATCAAAGAGATAGATACAGTCATCCTTTTCATCAACTTCTTGGAGAGAAAGGCTTATGTCAGTTCGAGTCTTAACCTCAAAGTCAGAACCATATTTATTGAATTCTTACATTTTAATATAGATTATTTTTCCTGGTCCCACAAATATGATAAGTATTCCAACGTAGTGGCAGTTCCAAAAAATAATAGTAAGTGGAGAGTATGCATTGATTAGACTAATTTGAATAAAACATGCCCCAAATTTTTTTTTCCATTACCGCATATTGATCAACTCATAGACGCTACTAATGGGCGTGAGCTATTAAGATTTTTAGATGTATATTCTGGGTAAAATAAAATTATAATGGACCCGAAAGGTCAGAAGAATACTTTATTTTTTGTTACGGACCAGGGGACAACGTAATGCTATTCGGACTTAAGAACGTCGGAGCCACATATAAATGATTGGTAAATTGAATATTTAAGGACTACATCAGAAAATCTATGAAAGTTTACATTGATGATATACTGGTAAGTCTGTCCAATCAGAGGATCAGTTGAGCCATTTAAGGGAAATTTTCGCCATTCTTCGGAGATACAATATGAAGTTAAACTCGGAGAAATATCCATTTATAGTAGCTTTCGAAAAGTTATTCGGACTTCTCGTTTCTAATAGGGTAAGTAAAGTCAATCTGGATCAAATCAAAGCCATTAAAGGAATATCGGATGTGCTAACAAGTAAAAAGGGCAAAGGTTGATAGGTCGGATAGCAGCTTTGGGAAGACTTACATCCAGATCTTTAGAAAGTATTATAAGTTCTTCTCCACACTCTAAAAAATAAAAAGACTTTGACTAGACTCCAAAATCTCAGCAACCTCTCAGAGATGTAAAGAGTTATTTGGCTAATTCATCACTACTCTCGAAAGCCCAGATGGAGAATAGTTGTTAGTCTACTTGGCAAGTTCAGAAATATCGGTGAGTATTGTCTTAGTACGAGAAAATAAAGGTATACAATCTCTTATATATTATGTCAATGAATCACTTCTAGACATAGAAATTAGATACCTACACTTAGAAAAATTAGCTCTGGAACTAATAGTAGCTGCCCAGAAGCTTTATGCATTATTTTCAGTGTCATCATACGTTTGTTGTCACGACTTTTCTATTATAGAGCATCCTTTACAAACTAAAACTCTCGGGATGAATTGCTAAGTCGACGGTGGAACTTAGTAAATATGACATTACATATCAACCTTGTACTGCCATCAAATCACAAGTCTTAGCTGACATTTTGGTTGACTTCAGTTTGGGTATACTCCCCAAGGCTGAAAAAGAAGTGATAATAGCTTCTGGTACAGTACCCGAATTTTGGACCCTTGTCGCGGATGGGTCAGTCTTTTAACATTAAGGACTCCCAGCTTATGGTAAAATCAAATCCAAGGAACGTATGCATCACGGGAGGCTCGCATGTAGCAATACTTAGCTAAATTCATGAATCTCTAAATGCATTATGAGAATAGAAGGTCATACAAATACCTCGGGAGAATAACTTTGAAGAAGATGCACTGGCACATCTAAGTTTAGCAGAAGATATCATTGAGTCGGGAAGCAACTAGTGGTTCATCTATTCTATTCTTCCATCGACAAAAGTAGAAATAAGGTAAATTCGATACATTTAACTTGAGATTGGTGTAATAAATTTGTCAATTACTTGGAGAACAGGATAGTACCCTAAGACAAGAAGAAGCTAGACAACTTAGGATCCCGACAGGTAGTTATTATCTTATTAAAGCAGAACTATTCCGGAGAACATTTAGTGGTCCTTTTGCTAGGTGCCTAGGACCAGGAGAGAGAGATTATATAATGAGAGAAGTTCATGTAAGATGTTGCGACAATTATACCAGGGACAGAGCTTTACCTCATAAGCTCATTAGGTCCGAATACTATTGGCCCAAAATGGAGCAAGACATAAAGGATTTTCTCATAAAATGTAAAAAAATATCAGCATTTCGCCCATCTGCTACACCAATCGGCGAGCCCCTCCACCCCTTCTTCGCCTTGTGGCCATTCATGAAGTGGGATACTGACATAGTTGGATCACTTCTATAAGCCTCGAGACAAGTAAACGTTTTGCTAGATTTTCATTCTCTAAATGGGTGGAAGCATGTACATTTTCAAAACTCTGAGAGAAAGAAATTAAGGACTTCATATAGAGAAATATCATATGTCGTTTCGAAGTTCCAAAAGAGATCACGTGCTATAACAGACCATAGTTCATCAGAGCAAAACTGACAGAATTCCTCAAAAAATAGAAAACTAAAAGAATTACTTCAACTCTGTATCATCCATAAGCTAATGGACATGTTGAATCATCCAACAAAATCGTGTTGGATATTTAAAGAAGAGGTTAGAAGCAGCTAAAGGTAAATGGCCAGAGTTATTGTTCCGAGTGTTGTGGGCATACCGGACAACAATGAAGATCAGCACCGAAGAGTCCCCATTCTACTCGTCTATGGATCAGAAGCGCTTTTTCTTGTGAAAATAGGACAATCGAGCTTAAGTTTTTCCTACAACCGAGGAATCAAACAACAAAGCCTTGGCAACTGTATTGGACTTAGTGGAGGGACATCAAGAAATGATGTTAATCAAGATGACCGCACAGAAGGAGAGAATTGAAAATTATTATAATTAAAGGGCAACCTTAGATACTTCAAGGTAGGGGACTACGTACTTCAGAAGGAATTCCCCGGAACTCAAGAACATAATTTCGTTAAACTCATGTTGGTCAACTAGAATATTGCTCACTTGAGAACATGGACAAAAACCTCATTTTGGTCAACTGGAATATTGCTCACCTGAAACGGTTTTACTTCAAAGAACCTAAATGGTTTATTCTACCTCTCTATAGTTATTTTATTTGTACCAATATATTCAGATGATAGGAAAAGCTAGCCCGAATGATGATATTAATGACCCTTGGTAAATTTTCGAAACTAAAATAATTCCCTACCAGGGTCAAGGCGGTGTGACCAAAAAGGCTAAAGTGTCGCCTTCATCTATGTACTACATGTCTCCTATATTTCTTTTTCAAGAACATGACATATGGAAGGGTAGATGACAATGATGAAAGATCAAGTGGCTACGACAAGGCAATCAAGCGAAAAATTTAGTGTCCGAGTTTTAATCCTTCAAACTCAAACACTAAGTGGATTACATAGAGACCAACACTCATAGACAACTTAGTCTAACCGAATATTATAATAGTAATATATCCGAGAATAATATTTACACTTGGAGCAAAAACATTAATCATCCGGGACAAGCAAGCATTATTCATGTATCAGCGATCAGACAATGATAATTTTTATTGAAATAAAAAGCTCTTCTAAGAGGATTGAATTGTTTTTCTTAGGATATATTATCCCTTATTTTCGTCCGAAATAGAACTAAGTTCATCAAAGAAACTTAGTAAAAGTTATACGGATCAATTATCCTATACTATTAAATAAAAATCTTGAATATTATATAATTTTCATTTACAAAAATAAGTCATATCATTATGTTTAGCATTTTATTACATGCAAACAAGTAAGGATGCGATATCCATGCTTAGGTAAGGATGAGACGTCATCCTGATAAGCATCAAACACATTATGGGCACATTTTATGCCGATTTTATAAGAACATTATCTATGAATATCGAACAATCAATGTATCAGTTTAAAAAAACTTTTGCTCCAGCATAAAAAAGACAAATTTTGAAGTCTACATACGACTAAGTAAAATGGCCGAGGGACTAAGATGAAACTTTTATTCCAAGATTGCCCAAATATATAAGAAAATATTTCCAAGTATGATATATTCAAAGCAAACACAATTTGCATATTATTAGAGAAATAAATTTGATTGATATTTTATTAAGAGCCCAAACCCGGTATGTACATAATGCATTGTTCAAGAAGGAGGGTCTAGTGAATGCAGAGATTGCATCCAAAGCGGAAGCATGAGGTAGGAAAGATAAGGGAACATTCGGGATATCAATCACCGGAGGGGAGAAGATGCAAGATGTGCTAATATCTCCTCCTCCTCCTCCTCCTCCTCCTCCTCCTCCTCATCATCATCATCATCTCCCTCTTCTTCTTCTTCTTCTTCTTCTTCTTCTTCTTCTTCTTCTTCCTCTCTCTCGCCTATATCTTCTGAGTTATTTTCATTCATCCCTAGGCTATATTTCTTCTCTCTCGCCTATATTTTCTGAGTTATTTTCATTCATCCCTAGGCTATATTCTCTTCCATCGAGGGATGAAAATCCCAGAAGTACCCCGATATATTTTGATTGGTCTTGGAGATCCATAATCTTCCTATCTATGTTCGGCTTCACGACATAGACTTCACGAAGAGTTTCCAAATGGGTCTCCAGAGTAACTCAATTATGGTCTAACTCTGTCTTCTCCTTCATGTCTTCAAGCTATCTGGCCAAGTTGTTATAAGCTTCCTACATAGTAGCCCTATCGGCAGCACTAACTTTTCAAAAAAGAGCTTGCAAGTGGAGGAGGCTAATTCTTTTCAAATGCTGGATAGACCTGAAACTAGTGGAGCAGGACCAAGCAAGCAAGTTAGAAATGAGGGAGGCCATTTAAAACCTCCCTTAGGGAATGGATAGCATCATGTGCTGGAATACTAGAGGGCTCAATGGCCCTAATAAGCATTGGCAATCTTTTCTAATTTGGAGTTTCATTATAATGGTAGAATTTGATTAACTTGGCGACCATATTACTATCATGCTAGTTACCTAAATGGGAATGCCCAAGCTATCACATGGCAGGTGCAAAATATGGGGTTGCAGTTGTAATTTATTATGACAATTGTGTATGCATATAATACAAAGGAAGAGAGGAAGGAATTGTGGAGGTACTTGAAAGATGTAAGTAGGAACTGTCAATGCCCTTGAATTATCATGGGAGATTTGAATTCCATTTTAAACATAACTGACAGAAAGGGAGGGACTCCAGTCGCTGTTAGTGAAGTACTGGATTTCCAAAGATGTGTAGAAGATTGTGAGCTAATGAAGCTGCCATCCAAAGGGAGCAGGTGCACTTGTAATGATAAACAAGGGGAGCACATAATTTTCTCTAAAATAGACTGAGAGTTTGTAAATAATGACTGGCTATTAAATATGCCTCACTACATAGCTAATTACTTACCAGAGGGAATTAGTGACCACTGCCCAGTGAAACTAGAGCCAATTAACATCAGACCAAGCATAAGGAAGCCATTTAAATACTGTAATGTATGGGCTAGTCATCCAGGTTTTTTGGAGAAAGTCAAGGAAGTATGGCAAGTACAAGAAGGAGGATGTAAAATGTTGCAAGCAATGAAGAAGCTTAAACTGCTGAAGAAGAGCTTAAAAGAGCTAAATAAGCAGCACTTCATGAATGCCCACAACACTATAGAGCAATATAGGAAATTCAGAAGATCATCCTACCAAGTTGAGATGTTTCTTCAGCAAATGAGTAAGGCTACATGGATCAAATTAGGAGATGATACCAACAGGTATTTTTACTCTATCATCAAACACAGGAAGCTCCAACAAGCAGTCACTCAAATACAAGACAAACATGGAATCAGCATGATCCGGAGAAGATAGCTATGGTCTTTGTGGACTACTATCAGGAATTGCTGGGGAGGAAAGAGCAGGGAAGGGTTAAAGCTTTTGGGAGTTTTTTGAAGAATGGTCACATATTGACAGTGGAAGAACATGTGCAATTGGTGAGACAATACAATAAAAAGGATGTCAAAGAGGCTTTGTTTAGCATTAATATTACAAAAAGCCCAGGGCCTGATGGATACAGTATTGATTTTTTCAAGAAAGCATGGTCAATTGTGGGAGAGGATGTGACTGAAGTTGTACTGGAATTTCTGAGCAATGGGAAGCTTTTGAAGCATCTCAATGCAACCATGATCTCCTTGATTCCAAAAGTAGAGGTGCCACAAATGGCAAGCCAATATAGACCAATATCTTGCTGCAATGTATTATACAAATGCATATCTAAGGTAATATGTCAAAGATTGAACAAGACACTAACCTCACTGGTTGTAGAAAATCAAGCAGCTTTTGTTGAAAGGAGAGCACTAGCTTACAACATTCTAATCTGTCATGATCTAATGAGACATTATAATAGGAGGACTTCACCAAGGTGTTTGATGAAGGTTGACTTGAGGAAAGCATATGATACAGTTAGTTGGGACTTCATTGAGGAAGCTCTGATTGGATATGGTTATCTTATTTCATTTATCGAGTTGATCATGGTGTGTATCACATCAACAAAATTCTCAGTAAAAGTAAATGGAGTGGGGAATGGATACTTTGAAGGAAAGAGAGGGCTGAAACAGGGAGACCCAATCTCACCATTGCTCTTTGTACTTGTTATGGAATATCTCACTAGAACTTTGAAAAGGATGAGTGAGCTCCCAGATTTCAAATTTCATCCAATGTGCAAGAATTTAAAGCTGACACATTTAATATTTGCAGATGATCTAATAATCTTTTGCAAAGGAGATATACAATCAATTCTAAGGGGGTAATAGAGGCTTTGCACTACTTCAGTAGTGTGACAGGTTTAGAGGCAAATGCAGACAAAACAAACATCTTCCTGGCAGGAATGGAAGATGATAGGAAGGAAGAGATATTGACATACACAGGATTTTCAATAGGAACTCTACCTATTAGATATCTTGGTTTGCCTTTGTCATCTAAAAATGGAGTAAGATGGATTGTCACCAACTAGTGGAGAAGATAACTAATAGAATTAATATTGCTTACTCAAAGAAATTGTCCTATGCAGGTAGATTACAGATTATCAATGTTGTGTTATTCTCAATCTATAATTTCTGGGGAGCTATCTTTATATTGCCTCAAAGTGTGCTAAAGGAAGTGGATAGAAAATGTAGGGACTATCTGTGGGGTAGCTCTACTGAGCATAAGAGGGTGCCTCTGATAGCATGGGACAAAGTATGTGTTCCAAAGCGATTTGGAGGGCTGAATATAAAGAGCTGTAGGAAGTGAAATATGGCATCAGTGGGGAAATTGCTATAGCAACTAGCAATGAAACAGGATATGCTTTGGGTGAGATGGGTGCATGGGTTATATATGAAGAATGATGTGAGTATATGGGATCACAAATCACCTCTTGACTGCAGTTGGTACTGGAAGAAGCTCAACTCACTCAAGTTGGGAATGAAGGATTGGTATAAGGATGATAGGTACATGTTGACAGTAAATGGAAACTATTCTGTAACTATGAGCTACAATGTTTTACTAGGAGACATGGTGAAGCTGCCAGAAGCATGGAATAGGCTCATGCAACCAAAGCATAGATTCATAGTATGGCTAGCAAATCAGGAGAGGCTGCTGACCAAGGAAAGGCTCAAGAGATTACAAGTACCAATAAGTGATGATGCATGCTGCTTATGAGGGGATGGGCTGACTGAAACTCAAAAACATATATTTGCTGAGTATACATGGGTTACTGAATTAAGGGAAGAGCTGTTCATATGCTTGGAATACAATTTCAGAGATATGGGGCGAGACAAACAATAAGATGGATCAAGAGGAAGCACTGGAGACAAACAACAAAGGAGGTGATCATGGCAGTCTAGGGAGCGATGATATACCATGTATGGCAGGCCAGGAATTGGAAGTTGTTTCGAAATATAAATGGGTTGAACTTCTTTTCCAGATCCAACCACAACAACACCATTGCCCCCTTCTTCTTCCTCCCTGAGGCGACAATGAACAGCCGGGGGACTAACTTGAGAACTACTCATCTCAAGCTCGGATTGTCAACCCTTATGCTTTGTAACCTTTTTTCTTTTTGAAGGAAGCTTGACAGGGAAAACACCGGATTCGTCGGCACTCTATTGTCAGAAAAGTAATTCCCGAATTCTCTATGGGGCTTCTCTGTAAACAGGTAGACCAACTCAGGGCCGGGATTGTCGTTTGTCTCCTTCCAGGCCTGATTTTTGGTCCTTAGACTAATCTCAGAAGCAATGACCTTCAATCCCCATGAAACCGTAGAAGAAATGTCCAAGATCTTGGAAATTCGCCTTTTGATACCATTAACCCCACCTAACTCTACCATGGTAGCTGTAATTCACAAAATACTAGTTAAGTAGAAATATAATAAATGAAGAAGATAGGTGAGAAAAGAGAAACTTATGGTTGATGTATTCCACCTTTCAGGGAAAGGCATTTCTCTGAACGAACTAGATACCGGGTTGGCATTATAACAAACCTTTCGTACCACTTCTAAGTGTAATCGTCATCACAGTCAGAAAACGAGATATTTTTCCCTTAGAGGTCATAGTAGACATGCCCCCTCGGTAAAGCTTGGAAGAATAAAGATGGAGAAGATGTTGAAAAGTGAAGTCTATTTAGATTTAGAAGCAAGGTGACGAAGACAAGCAACCAACCTCCATAATCGAGGATCGACTTGAGCCAAGCAAATGAAATATTGCCTGCACTTTTTCTCAATAACTTTGTCTAACGGAAGCTTGAATCCGATGATAGATGGCGACTTTGTTTTAGTAAGTGTATACAAAGGAGTGCCCAGGTCGATAGCTAGTAATTAGTTCATTTGTTCGAATACAATGAAACTTAATACTATCATCATCCCATTTGCAATCATACCGGACGGTAGAAAGATGGTCACGTATAATCACCAAAATAAATTCACCTATCGGTTTGTTCCCAGTACCGTATTGCTTCTTGGTCTTGTCCTAGACCTGAAAATCCATCTTAAGTCCAATATCTTAGGATAATATAAGATATCATATTTTTCTAATCGGGATTTAAGTCGGATCCCCTATTCTTAGAGGAAGATTCGCCGACAGTCGCTTTGTTTACTTTGCTCCTCTTTGTCAATGGCGAAGTATCCAATATTTTTTCTATTTTTTCAAAGACGACCGCTAAGGAAAACCTCTCAGCAACATTGAGACCGATAGAAATAGAAGGCTCATTTTCTTGAGAATTGTGGCTTTGAGATTCCATGTCTGGAAATTGCAGAAATGAAGAAGAAGAAGAAGAAGAATAAGAAGAAGAAGAAGGAGGAGGAGGGGGAGGAGGAGGAGGCTGATTTTCTTGAGAATTGTGGCTTTGAGATTCCACGTCTGGAAATTGCAAAAAAGAAGAAGAAGAAGAGGAGGAGGAGGAGGAGGAGGGCAAAGAGCTTGGGGAAGAATCAGGCAACAGTAGGAGATGTCGAAGGAAAGGAATATTATTTATAGGCATAACAGTCATCATTATCTTGATAATTGACTATAATTTAACCTTCTATCAGAATTTATCATGTGTTAGAAGCATTAAATGAAAAGGATTCACGTCGTTTCAGATTCAAAAGTGTAATGGCGGTTACTTGTGATTTTCGCTAAAATCATTTCATTTTTAGGATACTTTTCCAAAACTACCGAAAAAGTGAGGGAACTATCTATATTGGTAAAATACGGCCAGCACAAGAGTTCTGGGTAGACACAAGCGTCCAGGTAGATAGTCATTTTGTAACACCGAACTCTGAGATACACATGATCTGTACATAAATGTAACCGACTAGATTCATGCTTACTGCAAATAATGGGTGTAATATCTAGGCTAGATATTAGGAGAACAGTTGCATTAAGGTTAACTGTATATATCCTTCTTCCCACAATTATAACCTATTCTGATTCAACATGACAGACTGATATTATATTGAAGCACCTCTCTCTCAATTATCAACATTGCTCATCAGATTTTATTTATTGGAGTTTCTGAAATAAGAATATATCTTTCTCATTTCTTGCTCATTTGGTTATTTCAATTACTTCATGATCATTGTTATTATTATTATTATTATTATATTGCTTTTTATCAACAAGGATCTAATTTCTTTGATTTAATTATATTATTATTTGTGGCCCAACGTATAAATTTAATTGCTTAATTTATTTATCAAATTCTAGGTTGAATACACTTTAGAGTTAATACAACTAGTAGGCGAAACAAAGAATATAAGAGTAAATATGCATCTATTACTTTCTAATTAAAGTCACATCATGACGTCCAGTCTCAAGATATAAAATATATGTTCAGTCAAGATTTCTTTATAACAAAATTCTTTTATAAACTTCTTAGTTAGCGGATAAAGAGACTGAAGAAGCTGGCGAAGTTAAATATATAAGTATCCAAATACCCTTATATTCCTTCTAAATTGATTCATGTTGAACCACTTTTAAGGTTAAAAGTAAACTAAATTCAATTTTGTAGGAAAAGAAGGAAAAAAATAATCTAACATTGGGTTGGGGTGGTTGATATAAAAATTAAACCACATGAAACAAAAAATAATAATTTTACTTAAAAGAAGAATTAAAAAATGACCACAAGCGCAAAATCCTTCTAATGAATCTCATGATTTAAAATTACTTAATATTAAAATATTCCTAATGTCAAATTGTAATGAGAGGAGAAGATAAATCTTACCTGAGCAGTTTCAGATTGATCTGATGATTTGGGGGAAGTGATAGCTGCATAACTGGAAATTATGAGATTGTAAGTGGGTTTAATTTGCAAATTATTTAAAAATAAAATTGGGCTTAAAAATTAACTTTTAAGCCAATAATACTAACACTAGAAGTGCATCTTCAACAGTAGCAGCCAGTATCCCTACCATTCCAACTGTCCAATTCAGAGGAAGAATACTGAAAAATAAGACACATGCGTGCATTAAATTTTAAATAGTAAATAGTAAATACATAGTAGTAATAAAGAAAGGTTGTGAGAAGAAGGTACCCTGAGTGTGAGATACGTCCAAAGCTTGGCTTAAAACCAACAACTCCACAAAGAGCAGCAGGCATTCTAACAGATCCTAAACTTATCCAGAACAATGGGTCAATAACCCAATCCAACTCAAAACTCAAAACCATTTTGTGAGAATGATAAGATTACCTCCTCCATCGACACCAAGGGCAGCAGGGCATAAACCTGCAGCCACAACAGCAGCAGAACCACTAGAAGAACCACCGGCAATCCTTGCAACATTATAAGGATTTCTAGTAGTTCTATAAACAAATTAAGCATCAAAATCAGTACTAGTTAATTATGAGGATTAATTAATAATGGAGTAATGTATAAAACTAGTGTTGTTGTAATATTTTATTTACCCATGATGAGGATTAATACCACTAGTTCCAGCACCAAGCTCATGCATGTTTGTTTTTCCCACCAATATTGCACCACATGATCTCAAACGCCTCACACACTCTGCATCATCCTTGCACCCTCTTACCTTGTGCATCCACTTTGTGCCTCCTGTATTAATAATACTCTACAACTTACCTGAAAACTTAACTTACTGCTCATTTTAATTTTCAACTACCTACTCACCTGTAGTGGGATAAGGCATACAATCAATTTCATCTTTTATTGCAATTGGCACTCCATCTAAAACTGATAATGCTTCTCCTGGGGAACAATCATATGCCGCCAATATTAAACCAATTAAGAAATATTTCTCTAAAATAATAATTAATAAATAGCACTATTTTATTTACCGCCCTCTTCAGATCGTACCTTGTTCGTATCGATTAGTTGACATAGTAGCTTGTCTTAACATATCCTCAGCATCAAAGTTAATAAAAAATGACATTTGCATTGAAGAAGTAGATGATCGATGAACCGCTGATAAAAACCTATCGATTACCTGTCAAAAAACATATACTGTAAGTCCTAAAGAAATTTAATATATGTCTGAAAAAGCAACTCGAATTGATAATTAGTAATAAATATAAGTCGTTATTAGAAATAATTCAACATAATTCTTTCCATATTGAAATGAAGAAAATGACCATGTGTTTTAAAAATCTCTTGTGATTTATTTTCAGATCTTTTAAGTGTTGTTGAAAAATTTAAAATAAATTTAAAAATTTGTAAAGTGCCATAAAATCAATTTAAGAAGCATGGTTGATCAGGAATTGGCGACGATATTCGAGCTTTCGCAAAATTCACCATCTTATCCAAGGTCCCAACAACCTCTTTTTTTCTAGAAAAACTAAGAGAATATTAATTGGGGTTTCTCATGATTACTCAAGCGGCCTGATATATTTACCTGTCAATACAAAAATTTTAAATTTTTAAAATTTTACACTGTAACAATATTATATTTTGTATACCTACGAAATATACAATTCACATTTTATATACCTTAATTAATTATATACAATACAAAACTGTATTGTACACACTAAATGTATACAAAATATAAATTATATAGCAAGAAAATATATAAAGTACATATTTGTTGGGGACTTCATACATATTTTATCCTAAATGGGAACGGAGTGTAGTATTTTTCAAATGGGTATTTTCGTGTAGTTTTTTTTGACAATTGAGTACAACAACAACATACCCAATACTATCCCACACTGTGGGGAGTGTAGTATGTACGCAGACCTTATCCCTACCTTGTGAGGATATAGAGGTTGTTTCCAATAGACCCTCGGCTCAGGAAAGCATAAGCACCACATTAATGAAAATATAGACAAGAAGGGACAGTACCAAAAAGCCATATAAAAGCAGAATAAAAATAACAAGATAGTAAGGTGATCAACAATGAAAGAAAACAACGGATAGTCATAAAGATCTACTACCAACAGAAAGCGCGACTGCGTGCCAATACTACTGTTATGAACACTCTAGACTGCCTACTTTGCTACCCTAATCATCGACCTCCATACATTCCTATCAAGGGTCATGTCCTCTGTCAGCTGAAGTTGAGCCATGTCTTACCTAATCATCCCTCCCCACTTCTTCTTTGGCCCACCTCTACCTCCCTGTAGGCCCTCCAATGTCAACCTCTCACACCTCCTCACCGGGGCGTTTATGCTCCTCCTCCTCACATGATCAAACCACCTAAGCCAAACTTCCCGCATCTTGTCCTCAATAGGGGCCACACTCACCTTGTCAGGAATAACCTCATTTCTGATCCTATCTAACCTGGTGTGCCCGCACATCCATCTCAGCATCCTCATATCTGCTATCTTCATCTTCTGGACATGAGCGATCTTGACTGGCCAACACTCATCCCTATACAATATCGTTGGTCTAACCACCGCTCTGTAGAAATTACCCTTAAGTTTCAGTGGCACCTTCTTGTCACATAAAACACCGAAAGCGAGTCTCCATTTCATCCATCTCGTCCCAATACGATGTGTGACATCTTCATCAATCTCCCCACCCCCTGAATAATAGACCCAAGGTACTTTAAACTCCCTCTCCTAGGGATGACCTGCGAGTCCAGCCTCACCTCCCCTTCCCCTCCTTGAGTCTCGCCACTGAACTTACACTCCAAGTATTCCGTCTTGGTCCTGCTCAACTTAAAACCTTTAGATTCCATGGTCTGCTTTCATACCTCTAATTGAGCGTTCACACCTTTTCACGTCTCGTCAATCAATACAATATCATCTGCAAATAGCATGCACCACGGCACCTCCCCTTGGATGTGGCGCGTCAGTACATCCATCACCAGAGCAAACAAAAAAGGGCTGAGTGCCGACCCCTGATGCAACCCCATCATAACCTAAAAATGGTCTGAGTCCCCACCCACCGTCCTCACTAGGGTCATTACTCCATCATACATGTCCTTAATCAACCTAACGTAGGCAACATATACACCTCTAGCCTCCAAACATCTCCACAAAATCTCTCTCGGAATTTTATCGTATGCCTTTTCTAAGTCAATGAACACCATATGCAAGTCCTTCTTTCTCTCCCTATACAGCTCCATCAATCTCCTAACAAGGTGGATGGCTTCTGTAGTCGAACGTCCCGACATAAACTCAAACTGGTTCTCGAAAATAGACACACTCCTCCTCACCCTTAGCTCTATGATAGTAGACTAGAATCTCATATTTTAGCCGTAGTATTGCACTCAAATTACTGTATTTACTTGTGTTTGAGCTTGAATGTTAGTGTATTACACTTATTGTATGTTTTTTGCCTTGTAGGAATTGATTTCAAGTTAAAATGATATTCGGAAGCTAAATCGAACAAGTTGGAGCTTTGAAGTCTGAGTAAAAATCCAAGGAATTAAGTAGGGATCACGTTCAGGGGTTCGAAAATCAAGTCTGGACATCAAAAAATGAGAAAACAAATACACCCTGAGAAAATTGCACTACCGCTCCGCGGGCCTCATAGCGCTAGTGCAATTTTCCTGCAAAGTGAAAAAAACTCAATTTATGGCCAAATTTACACTACCGCGCCGCATGGGGCAGCGCGGGGCATGGCGCGGCAGAGCAAAAAGTGGCTAGAAATGATTTTTTGGAACGTTCTGGAATTCCCTACATGCGCGTCGTATGGGGCGGCACGGTAGCACAAAAATGTTAGAGTGACTTCCCATTTCCGCTAAAAAAGAGTAGTTTCGTCCGGGGTTTGTTTTGGGGGCGGCTTAAATACACCAAAACACCATTTTAGATGGACTTTTGATACAATTTCAACCTAAGGAGGCCAATGAGACTAAGGAGGAGTTGAAAAAATACAAGCACAAGGATTTCATCATTCCTTCCTCACTCAAGATCCGGGTTTGGATTGAATTTATGTTTTCCTATACTTTAGTTACATTTGTGAAGAACTTTTCCATGTCTATGGAGTAGATCCTTTTAGGTTTTGATGGATTTGGTGTATTGATGGTTGTTTATGGATTATAACTCTATTTTTATGTATTTGAATTGTTTTTGGAAGATTTAATTGTTGCATCTATATTCACTTGTTCTTGTAATCAAAAGAGGGATAACTTATGATATCTTTGCATTATATTATTGGTTGAGTTCATAGATTCTTCTAAGTAATCGAAATAGGCTAGTTGAATCATTGATTAAACCTAGTTAAGAGGATAATCTAGAGAGGTTCTCTTAAAGACCAATTCATTATGCATTCTTGCATATCTTCACAGAGCTTAAATTGGTTCATATTGAGAGGTTGAAACTTAATCAAGAGAGGAGTTTCTACTAAATAATTGTACTGATAATTAAGTGAATTCGAGAGACTCACTTGAACATTAGAAGTGAATTATCTAGAGTTAAATCCTAAACAATTATCTTGCACCTATCCTATCAAAATCCCTTTTTCTCCCACTAATATCTTCCTTTGCTTAGTCTTTTTTTTGATTGTCATTAGTTAATTAGCTTTAGATTCTTAATTAATTTTAGTATTAACCACATAAATCTAAATTGTTGATCATCTTGGATAGCAATCTAACTACAAACTATGATAATATTATTTAACTCCAATCCCTGTGGATATGATATTATATTATACTATATTCGACTAGCGAGCATATTTAAGTATGTGTTTTGTGCTCGTCAAATTTTGGCGTCATTACCGGAGATTGGCAATCAATAATGTTTGAAATAGTTTGTGGTGCTAATTCAGGAACTAGATTTTAATTTTTATTTTTATTATTTTTAGTTTTGTTATGTTAACTTCTCTTCAAGATTTCTTTTGTTGAAGAAATCTTGAAGAGCATATTCTTGATACTGAACTCTAAATGTTGTAAAGATGGAGCACAACTAGCCTAAGAAAACGGCTGAAGAGTTAGCATTTTAACATTGTCAGCGATCTTCTATGTGTTTTAAATGCGGTGGAAATCATCTATGGGTTGATTGTCAAGTAGGTAGGTATTCTTCCTATGGTTCATATTTTGAAAACTCTCACTCTGTTTCTAGTCCGTACAGGTATGAGGATTCATATGGGCATAATTCTGACTCTGGTTGGGATGAATACCCTTATTATGACTGGAATGAAAGCGAAAAGAGACAACCACCTCAAGGGGAGAATGGTAGTTTAGAAGAGCTTATGTATAAGTTCATAAATAAGGTGGAAGAGAGATTTACACAAGATGAAGCCATTAACAACTTAACAATGCAAGTGAGTCAAATAATAAGTACACTTTCAGAAAGCTCATTACATTGTGATGGTGAATATATGGAGGAGATACCCTGTGAGAATGAGCCAACCTGAGATGATGAACATCTACAGAGAGAGTTTTCCACTCTACAAGAGGACTCTTTCAATTGAGATGATTGAAAATGAGTCTTTGGTGGATTACGAAGCAATAAAAGAAGAGTTCAAATCCCCATCCACATATCCATATTTACTATTTTTAGTAGAAGAGAATGAAGGAGCATTGGTCTTGGACATACCACATGAATATTCACATGACCTTTCTTCTTCATTTTCTTATTCTAACCTTGATCATGTGGATTTTATTTTTGGGGATTTACAGAAATATACAGGAATTGATTTTATGAATGAATGTAGAAACAAGTTGAGGATAATCGTACAAGAATAATCCACCGCTCAAAATGAGGCCAAGAAAGAAAGAAAAGAGCGGGTCTTACAAATATCCTTAGAGGAGTTTGGCCTGATGAGCTCCATAAAGAGTCCCGAGGAGAGAAAACGAAGAATGAATTCAGAATTAGGGGTGGAATTTACAAGTTCTCAGAAACGGAAAAAGTTCAAGGGAGTTTTTTTTTACCTCTTGCATTTTATTTGTGTGCCATGGGGACATGCCGCAATTTAAAGTGAGGGGTGGGGATGTAAATATGTAAATAACTGTTTGTTTTCGTTTCTTGTGTGTGTTTTTATTTCTTTTGATTGAAATTTTTAAAGTCAAAGAAAAAAAATATTATTTTCTTTAGGTAGTATAATAATTCCCTCTTGATTTTTCTGTGTGCCGCGGTTCTTTTTCAAGGGTTTTGCTTGAGCCGAGTATTGTTAGTTTTATTTTTTTAGGAGTAGGAGATCTTGTGCTGTGATTTTAAATGAAAGCAATATCTCTTTACTTTATTATGCCTTGAGAATAGTAAGTGCTTTAGTTGTGACGCTTATGCTCACTTTTTGACTCTTGTATAAGTACCTTAAATTATATTGATCTTAACTTTGCTTAACTGCTTTGACTAGAGTGTCTTGATGAGTCCGATCCTGAGTGAGTTATGTGCCATGTGTGTGTGAGGTTTTGGATATTTTGTGCATTGCATTTGATGTCTAGAACTTGCTTAGTGTGTTTGCAAAGCGAAATAGTTATTTTATTCAGTCTTGGAAGTGATATAGGAATTTTTTTATTGAGCCAGTTATATGTTGTTACCCATCTAATTGTTATGTATCCTAGTTGACCCCTTTGAGCCTGTAATCCTATTTCTTTGGCAACCACATTACAAGCCTTACCCACTTGTTTAAATTGACTATCTATTTGAACCTCCTAACCTCTCACAAGCACTTGAAATTGTTATAAACTTTGTAAAAGTTAAAGTGCGGGGTGTTGGTTTGGCTTTTGAGTGGAACTATTGAAATAAGGAGAAAGGTGCACTGTTTTGAAAAAAAATAATAAGAGCCACTTGAATTGAAAAAGAAAATAAAAAAAAATAGTTGGATGGTTGCAAAAAAAGATTCCTTGATAGTGGTAATTCTTGATGTAATTGTGTATAAAGAAGTAGGGAGTTGACATATATTGACGTGAAGGTGGAGTTATGGTTTGACATAAGTATGGGTTTTGAATGGTTAAATTGTATGTATTAAAGTGCTTAGGGAGGTGTAGTCATGCTTATATCCAAATGTATCTTACCCATCCCGAAGCTTACATTACAACCAAATAAAGTCCTACTTGATCCTTGAGTGAATTATCTCAATTAGTATAGTAGTACATTATGGGCAAGCCTCTGATACGTCTTCTATGGCACATGAATTTTATTTTTGAGATTGAGTTAATTCTTTCTATCTTGATTTCCTAATTGTTCTTGAACTTTATTGTGTGCGGAACTATTCTCTATTGATTGTGTGAGGGAACATGACTTGTGAAAGAAAGGTAATGTCTATAGCTTCTATGTTAGAGTAAGTGAGCAAGTTGCAAAAAATAAATACGTGGTGCTTGTGAGTCGAGTGTTGAGGCTAGGATATTATGATATGGTGCTCAGTATGTTTTCTTGGCATGATGTGTTAGGGAAGTTGTCTGATAAGAAGGTCGTCTCTATGTGAAGTGCAGTTTGATTACTCGAGGACGAGGAATGGTTTAAGTATGGGGTGTTGATAGTAGGCTAGAATCTCGTGTTTTAGCCAGTAGTATTGCACTAAAATTACTGCATTTTACTTGTGTTTGAGCTTGAATGTTAGTGTATTGTACTTATTGTGTGTTTTATGCCTTGTAGGAATTGATTTTAAGTTAAAATGATATTCGAAAGCTAAATCGAACAAGTTGGAGCTTTGAAATCTTAGTAAAAGTCCAAAGAGGCATAACTTGTGATATCTTTGCATTATATTGTTGGTTGAGTTCATAGATTCTTATAAGTAATCGAAAGAGGCTAGTTGAATCATTGATTAAACCTAGTTAAGAGGATAATTGAGAGAGGTTCTCCTAAAAACTAGTCCATTATGCATTCTTGCATATCTTCACAGAGCTTAAATTGGTTCATATTGAGAGGTTGAGACTTAATCGAGAGAGGAGTTTCTACTAAATAATTGTACTGATAATTATGTGAATTCGAGAGACTCACTTGAACATTAGAGGTGAATTATCTAGAGTTAAATCCCGGATAATTATCTTGCACCTATCCTATCAAAACCCCATTTTCTCTCATTGATATCTTCCTTTGCTTAGTCCTTGCTTCGATTGTCATTAGTTAATTAGCTCTAGATTCTTAATTAATTTTAGTATTAACCATATAAATCTAAATTGTTGATCATCTTGGATAGCAATCTAACTACAAACTACGATAATATTGTTTAATTCCAATCCCTGTGGATACGATATTATATTATATTATATTCGGCTAGCGAGCATATTTAAGTATGTGTTTTGCGCTCGTCACTCTACCACTCTCTCCCAGACTTTTATAGTATGGCTAAGCAGCTTGATACCCCGATAGTTATTGTAATTTTGGATATCATCCTTATTCTTGTATACAGGAACCATCGTGCTCCACCTCCACTCTTCGGGCATCTTCTTCGTTCTAAAAATGACATTAAATAACCTAGTGAACCACTACAAGCCTGCCTTGCCCGCACTTTTCCAAAACTCTACCCGGAATTTCATCCGGTCTAGTCGCTTTGCCCCTGCTCATCTTACGCATAGCCCCCTCAATTTCATCAACTTTAATTCGCCTACAATACCCAAAGTCACAACGACTCCTGGAGAGTTCCAAATCACCCAATACAATGCTCTTGTCCCCCTCCTTGTTCAAGAGACTATGGAAGTAGGTCTGCCATCTCCAACAGATAAGCCCCTCATCCAATAAAATTCTACCTTCTTCCTCCTTGATGCACTTCACTTGATCCAAGTCACACGCCTTGGCTAACCTGAACAACCTCTTTTGAACAACTGAGTACATCGCGTAAATGTAGCATATTAGTTCAAGTAATCCCTCATGTTTGGGGTTAATTTATTTTCACCTTTATTTTATGCATACAGTCAAATCTTTAAATAAGCAATGTCGTTTGTTTTGATATTTTATTATTTTTTTACAATAATTAGTGTTTATATGCCTATGACATTTGACATTTAGATATTATTTAATTGTTATATACAAGAAAATACCTAAAAATCATTTTTCGGTTTGTTTATGTTATACAAGATAATAAAATTATTTAACTTTAAATCTCAAATGATATTTTTATTTAATTAATTAATTTTAAAAAAGAAATCTGATACAATATTAATAAGGTGTCATGCACGGAGAAATGACGAAATACAAAAAGTTCTCAACTTCACCTTTTAGTTTATCTTGTTGCAAGTTACCAAGAGTGTATAATGTTTGTGATTCTTCGTTGGAACTTTTAAAATTTATTAAAGTTATGTCTCCAATAAAACATAATTAATAAATAAAAATTGGTTGTTATTAAATAATAAATATATGAATATTTGGTAAGACTGTTATATAGGGGTAATTTTATATGAGTGTACTAGTACTAGTAATAATTATTGCTATTATAGGTAAAAGATTTTTATAGAATGGTAAAATATAACATAAAAGTAGTTTCTAAATAAAATTTATTTATTATAGTAAAATAATTTTATATCGGATGTTAAAGAGAGGTTTGATTATAATATGCAGAGGATGTATTCCACGAAATTCACTAAATGGGTGTTACTTTTGTTCCAAACTAATGAAATCCTAATTACGAGTTATTTAGTTAACATACTAGTTCTGTGTGATTATAATGCAAAGATTGCCTATGCAAAGAATAAAAAGGAAAGAGTTATCATGATGTGCTTAATAACGACAGAATTCTTATGCCTGGATTAATATGAAAAAAAATGTTATGAAGTAAATAATATTAATATTGAAGTGATTTTTATGCAAGGATAGGTTACTTTAATGTAATGATCGTGTATTTGAGCTCCATTTTCCTTATTCAATGCTTTCCGTATATGTGTTTGTTGTTTGATGACTTGTGGGGATGTTTGGATTGGTTTCGTAAAGGTTTGAGTTCAACTTAGTGTTCAACTTAAGTTTTATTTTTTGTAAACTTAAGTTGTAAGAGTTGATCAAGGTTTGACTTTTGAGTAGACAATTTCGGATTGGTGAGTTGATGGTCTCAATAGGTTCGTATGGTGATTTCGGATTTAGACATATGTTCGGATTTAGATTTAGAGGTTTCTAGGATGTTTTGACTCTATTTGCCGAAAGTTTGCAATTTGAAGGTTTCTGATCCATAATATTTGATTTTTTCAGATATCAAGAAGAAATTAAATTCTTTTTTCCAAAGTTTCTCTTAAAATAAAGTACCTAGGAGTATTTGTTATAGTTTCAATGAACAAAACACTGTTAATTTAGTCAATTTTATTATTAATTAATAGTAAAAGGTAAATTTTTTAATATATATTAAAATAACCAAAAATATTAATTAAAGTGGATGGAAGAGAGAAGTAAAAGAGAAAGATTATAAATCTAAGTACTAAAAAAGGAAAGAATACTTTTTTACTTGCTTTCATCTACAAAAGGAAAAACAAACGAACAAGAGTTAGAGGAGAAAATTGGAGGAGGGAGAATCGGGAGAAAGCATTGGACTACATAGGAAAGAGAGACAAAAGAGAAAGCGTGGAATGCTGAGATCTTGTGGTGAGGAATCAAGAATCAACACGAAAGTTTAGTGTGTATATGGTGGGGGGGGGGGGGGGGGTTTACATTTGTGGATGGTGTTCTTGGCTGGTTTCAACGTCGTCATAGCAATGAAGATGCGATCTTGATTGATCTTCAGAAACCCCATAATACCCATTTACAAGAAGGAGCAGAAGATAATAATCAAGAGTTTACCATTACTGAGGATTTTGACAATACAGGTCTAAAGCTCATCAAAGTACCTAAACGGCTTAGTTTCCCTATTTCTGCCCATTCTTCAATGGATCCTCTCAAAAAGGTTCAATGGAATATCTTATCGTTGAGTTTGGTGTTGAACCTGTGAAAGTCAGTGATCCCAAGGCAAAGTTATAAATTATTGAAATATTATCCTTGTTAAATTTTTCACATTCGGTTGCTGTTGTTGAGAGATCTTGTACATATTGTGTTTGAGCCATGGGCTATTTATTGTGGAAATACTATTATTGTTGACTTCTTTGACAAGTTATGATATTGCGCACTTGAGATGCGATTTGTGATATTGATACGCATGCGGTGATATAAGGATAGAGATTGAAACACACGCGGTGAGATAAGGTGGGCTTGATACGCGTGTTGCTAGTAGGGGAACTACTTGAAGCCACGCGGTGTGATAAGGTAGGCTAAAATACGAGAAGCTATTTTGGGAAAATAATTATTAAAACTAAATGCAAGGCTCCCGCGGTTATATAAGGAAAGATTGTGATTTAATTTGTGAAACGAGACTATGAGACGGTACGTCGGTAGCGATTCTTGTTGCTATCTTTAATTGTCTTAATTTCAGTGTAGCTATCCTTGTTATTTTTCTTCATTGTATCATTTCCATTATTATACTGTACTATGCCTGTTCAGTTTCTTTATTTATTCCAGTAGGTGTCTTGACCTGACCTCGTCACTACTCTACCGAGTTTAGGCTTGATACTTACTGGGTACCGTTGTGGTTTGCTCATACTATACTTCTGCATATCTTTTCGTGTAGATCCAGGTACTTCATACCAGCCTAGACATCCGTGAGTTGAGCTTGGATCAGAGACTTTAAGGTATATCTGTCGGCGTTCGTCGGCCTTGGAGTCATCCTCTATCTAATTTCTACTTCGTTCTCTTTTTATAGATATTGTTGTATAGGGATGCTCAATATACTCGTGTAGAGCTTGTGACTCGGTCTCACCAGATTTTGGGTGTTGTATTCAATTATATTGTGGAGTCCTTTTTATGATAGTTGTTGGTTTAATTGAGAGTTTTATTATTATTTTCGTTTATTCTTCATATATGATAGGCTAATCTAGTCTTAAAGATTATGTGCCATCACGGTATCCTACGGAGGGAGATTGGGGTTGTGACAAAGAAGACCCACTTTCGCTAAGAAAATATACTATAAGTCTCTTTACTCGTTTTAGTACAAAGTCTAAAATAGAGTAAGGTTTCTAGGTCCCAAAATAGACAATTAGATCTGTTTGTGGAGTCAATGAAACCCAGGTGTGCAGAGGTTGCAGGAGCTCAACAAGTATTCTATATGATTGCTGCTGCTTTGCTGAATATAATAGTGTCAGGTAGTTATGAAGTTGCTTTGTTTTACGTATACGCTAAAGTTGGGGCTGCATGTCCAACTTTAAGTCAATTTTGAGGTGTAAATACTTTGGTTTGGTAAATAAAATGATTTAATTACCAAAAAAGAAAAATGTTTGTGGGTGTGGAAGGGGAATTGCGGATTAATATCATCAAAAGTGCAATTAGGGAGAAAAGTAGCATACCTTGCGAGGTGTAATTAGTTTGGAGTTATAAGCTCTTGAATAATCCAATATGGTCCACCTACTGAAACTATACTTTGGAGCTTCTAAAATTGATTGAAGGCATCCCGAGGCCTGCCCAACCTGTTCTGATGGAGATGCTCCATACTCTACACATATTACTTCTTTTTCTTCTTCTTTCCCTGTCATTCATTACCAACAGATACTGTTATGTATAGCAACGTGACTTAAAACGACTGCTAATGTAGTATTAATTAACTTTCCATAATAATAATGTAACTTAAGAAGAGCATCAAGTTCATACAGAAAAACTAATAGGATTGGAGTTATAATTAACCTAGATGTAGATGCATGTAAGATTCTAATCCCTTAAATCTGTGTGTACGGTCAAAACCGATTCTCAGTCATAAAGACCGGTCGATACAATGAAGTTTCGATCGAAGGGTATCCACATGGCAAGCTCGGACGAATTCCGAAGTAGAGACGTCGAGCTTCGAGCTATAAGACCAATCAACGGCAAAACTCGATATCATTATCGAGCCCGTGTCCGAATCGGACTACGGGGCAATGCCGATCAACACAGGCCCCAAATATCGATGCTCCAAGGCAGAACCAAGCTCGAACTAAGACTGGGGATTCGATCTAGTACCGAGCTTGAATCAGTGTCAAGCTCGCAGACAAGAGCCGTTACAACTGCACCAAGGGAGAGAATCTTGGCGAGAATCAAGGGAGAGACAAACCATCATAGGTTCTCCACTATATGTATTATTTTATTATGTTGTTTTAGATAAAGTAGAGACCCTTTACCATAAAAAGGGAGATAGACTGCAATAGAGAGGCGTCCTCCAAGATACATTAAGTTTTCATTGTGTTGGTTCTTCTAATATTTTTCAGTCTTCCCGTCCATCATTCCCATTTCATAGCAAACAATATATGTATTGTCATTTTGTATCAAAGAAATTTGCATACCCTTAGAACCATATCTAAATTTAACGTTATCCGATTTTTAGGGTAAACAGTTTGGCGCCCATCGTGGGGCTAAGGGTAACAGTGATTGTTTGATATAAATCTGCAGTACACTCCGGCTTACAACTTCGAATCAGTAATGGCTCTACCTATCGACCTCGAAGCTAGCCTTCAAGATAAAACCAACAACTTGGTGCCCGGGGCCGGAAGGCTACCTGACAACAGCAACGAGGCTCGAATCGAAGAAACCAAAATTCGAGCCGAAGTGCCACTGGATATCAATTCGCAAATAGCTCTAGAAGCGAATTAGCGTTCTGAAACGGAAAGAAGCGTTCAGGGCGGTGCTCGATCCATAGCCCGAGACACCTACAGCACGGGGGAAAATCGGGGTCAGCTTGCGTATGATTTTCGAAATGTTACAAGCCCAACAAGCAGTGATAGTTCAGTTGCAGAGCCGAACTCATACGTAAAGCGGGCCGAACTCCAATCCGCTTCTTCGAGAAGTCACCCCCAGAACGGAACCCCCGTAGTGAAATCAAACGAGCAGGAATCGGGGACCGCTCCTGAAATTGCTAAATTGATCGAGGAACTCACAAAGCGAGTCGAAGCCAATGACAAAAAAGTGGAGACGTATAACGCTAGGGTCGATCAAATTCCGAGGGCTCCGCCAATGATAAAAGGGCTTGATTCGAAAAAATTCATACAAGGCTTTTCCCTCGAGCGCGGCCCCAAAACCAATCCCTAAAAAATTCCGTATGCCCAAAATTCCCAAATATAACAGTACGACCGATCCTAACGAATACGTCACCTCCTACACATGTGCCATCAAAGGCAACGATTTGGAGGATGATGAGATCGAATCCGTGTTGTTGAAAAAGTTCGGAGAGACCCTCGCAAAGGGAGCAATGATCTGATATCACAACGTACCACCAAATTCCATTGATTCTTTCGCCATGTTAGCAGACTCGTTCGTAAAAGTACATGCTGGTGCCATAAAGGTTGCAGCAAGGAAATCGGACCTCTTCAAAGTAAAACAAAGGGGTAACGAAATGCTGAGAGAATTCGTATCCCGATTTCAAATGGAGCGTATGGACTTGCCACCAGTCACAGACGATTGGGCCATACAAGCTTTCACCCAAGGACTGAACGGGCTAAGTTCGACAGCATCACGTCTGCTGAAACAAAATTTGATCGAGTACCCAATAATAACTTGGGCAGATGTACACAACTGGTACCAATCAAAAATCAGGGTCGAAAATGATCAATTGGGAGCTCCGTATGGGCCCGTACGTCAGAACCACACAACCACTAAAAATCAGAAGGAAACCAACAGAGAACAAAGGTCGAACAGAGACCGATACCAACCGTACGACACAGATCGGATGAACAACGGTTCAGCATGTGATACGGTTTGGAACAACCGAAGGATTGATCGGGGGCAAAATTCTCGGGGATTTATGAGCAAGAGATGCTTTGATAAATATACAGATCCTATAGAAGTCCCTCGACTATCGGAGCATAACTTCAATGTTGGTACATCCGCCATTGTATCATCCATCGGATGCATCAAAGACACTAGATGGCCCCTACCCATGCAAACCGATCCTGCCCAAAGGAATCCCAATCAAATGTGCGAATATCATGGCACCCATAGCCACAGAACGGAAGATTGCAGACAACTAAGAGAGGAAGTGGCCCGCTTATTTAACAAAGGGCACCTTCGGAAATTTCTGAGCGATAGGGCAAAGAACCATTTTAGAGACAAGGAATTCGGCAAACAAAACGAGCCAGAAGAACCGCAACACGTCATTCACATGATCGTCGACGGCGTCGATGCCCCCTAGGGACCGATGCTTAAACGCACTAAAACATCGATTGTGAAGCGATCTCGAACTCAAGATTATACACCCACAGGGACTTTATCCTTCAGTGACAAAGATACAGAGGGAATCATCCAACCCCATAACGATGTACTGGTAATATCCGTACTCATGAATAAAACTAAGATTAAGCGTGTGTTAATTGATCCAGGTAGCTCGGCCAATATCATCAGATCGAGGGTCGTAGAACAGCTCGGTCTGCAAGATTAGGTCGTACCCAAACCTTTGGTTCTAAACGGATTCAATATGGCATGTGAAACCACTAAAGGCGAGATTACCCTACCGATAAACGTGGTCAGAACCATCCAGCAAACAAAGTTTCATGTGATCGAAGGTGATATGAGATATAACGCCATCTTCGGAAGGCCGTGGATCCACAGCATGAGAGCCGTACCCTCGACCCTACACCAGGTCCTCAAATTCCCAACATTGGGAGGTGTCAAAATAGTGTACGGGGAACAACCGGCCGCAAAGGAAATATTCTCCGTCGAAGAAGCAAAATCAATAGCCTCGCCTTCATCGATGAAAGGATCAGGTTCAGAATAGAGCGCCAAATAGCAATCACAGACATCGGCTTCGACCCAGCCAGGTAAGCAGAACGTTGAAGAAGACGATGATGATCGATGGATCCCTCGATCCTTCGTAACCCCTAATGATTTTGATGCCACCAAATCAACAATTGAGGAACTGGAGCAAATCGTGCTGATCGAACACTGGCCCGAACGAAAGGTATACCTGGGAACGGGTTTGAGCCCCGAACTCAGGAAGAAACTCATCCAATTTCTTATCAATAACATCGACTGTTTTGCCTGGTCCCATATGGATATAACAGGGATCCCGCCGGACATAACGGCGTACCAGTTAAGCTTGAACCCTATGTTCAGACCGGTGAAGCAAAAAAGAAGGCCCCAGTCCGAGAAAAAGCACGCATTCATAAAGGACGAGAGGACCATTTGGCCCATTTGCAGGAAACGTTCAAGATTCTGAGGAAATACAACATGAAGCTCAACCCCGAAAAATGTGCTTTCGGGGTCGGTTCGGGCAAGTTCCTCAGCTTCATGGTCTTAAATCGAGGAATTGAGATCAACCCCGACAAAATCAAGGCCATTGAAGACATCACCATCGTGGACAGCGTGAAAGCTGTACAAAGGTTAACGGGAAAAATTGCAGCCTTAGGCCGGTTCATTTCAAGATCATCGGATCGAAGTCATAATTTTTTCTCCCTACTCAAAAAGAAGAACGACTTCGCATGGACATAGGAATGCCAACAAGCCTTACAAGAATTGAAACGATACCTATCATGCCCACCACTGCTTCACACTCCAAAAACCGACGAAAAACTATACTTGTACTTGGCGGTATCGGAAGTCGCCATAAGCAGCGTCCTAGTTCGAGAAGAGCAAGGTACACAATTTCCCGTTTATTACGTAAGTCGGACCTTAGGAGAAGCGAAAACTAGGTATTCGTACTTAGAAAAATTGGCACTTTCCCTAGTAAGCGCATCTAGAAAGTTAAGACCGTACTTTCAATGTCACCCCATAAGCGTATTAACCACCTGTCCACTCAGTAATATTTTACATAGGCCCGAACTATCAGGCCGATTGGCCAAATGGGCCATCGAACTCATTGGGTACGATATCGAATATCAACCCTGCACGGCCATCAAGTCTCAAATTTTGGCAGACTTCGTGGCCGACTTCATGCCAACCCTCATACTCGAAGTCGAAAAGGAACTCCTTTTGAAATCAGGTATATCATCCGGGATATGGATCCTTTTTACAGATGGTGCTTCGAATATAAAGGGGTCCGGGTTAGGCATAGTTTTGAAACCTCCCACGGGTAACATTATTAGGCAAGCTATTAAAACTATCAGGTTAACTAACAACGAGGCCGAGTATGAAGCCATGATTGCAGGTCTCGAACTAGATAGAAACTTGGGAGCAGAAGTCATTGAGGCGCACTGTGACTCTTTGCTGATGGTGATTCAAGTAAACAAAACCTTCGAAGTCCGAGAAGGTAGGATGCAAAGGTATCTAGACAAATTGCTTATCACCTTACACCATTTCAAACAATGGACCCTACGGCATGTTCCACGAGAACGGAATAATGAGGCCGATGCTCTCGCAAATTTAGGATCGTCGGTTGAGGTAGTTGATTTGAGCTCGAGGACTGTCGTCCAACTTTCAAGATCGGTAATCGAAGATGGGCATGCCGAAATAAATTCTACTAGCTTAACCTGGGATTGGAGAAACAAGTATATTAAATACTTAAAAAACGGAAAGCTCCCTTCAGACCCTAAAGATTCCAGGGCCCTACGGACTAAGGCTGCTCGATTTATGTTGGCTGCGGACGGAACACTGTATCGAAGAACATTCGATGGACCAATGGCGGTATGCATGGGTCCGGGAGATACCAATTACATCCTCCGGGAAGTACACGAGGGAACTTGTGGCAATCACTCCGGTGCCGACACATTAGTTCAAAAAGTGATCAGAGCGGGGTATTATTGGATTGATATGGGCAAAGATGCGAAAGAATTTGTTCGTAAATGTGATAAATGTCAGAGGTTTGCGCCAATGATCCATCAAGCCGGGGAGCAACTTCACTCGGTCATATCCCCGTGGCCATTCATGAAATGAGGGATGGACATCGTCGGCCCTCTGCCGTCGACCCCAGGTAAAGCCAAATTTATTTTATTTATGACTGACTATTTTTCTAAGTGGGTTGAAGTTCAGGCGTTCGAGAAAATAAGAGAGAAAGAAGTTATATACTTTATTTGGGATCATATCATATGCCGATTCGGGATACCCGCCGAAATAGTATGCGACAATGGGAGGCAATTCGTTGGCAGCAAAATCACAAAATTCCTCGAAGATCACAAAATAAGAAGGATATTATCAACACCATACCATCCCAGTGGGAACAGTCAGGCCGAATCAACGAACAAGACTATTCTCCAAAACCTCAAGAAGAGATTGAACGACGCGAAGGGAAAATGGAGAGAAATCCTGTCCGAAGTCCTTTGGGCATACCGAACAACATCAAAATCCAGTACGGAGCCGACCCCATTCTCCTTATTATATGGTTCCGAAGCATTGATACCAGTCGAAGTCGGTGAACCTAGTCCTCGATTTCGATTCATGATGGAAGAATCAAATAACGAAGCTATGAACACCAGCCTTGAATTATCGGACGAAGGATGAGAAGCTGCCCTCATCCGATTGGCCGCCCAAAAGCAACGAATCGAAAGGTATTATAATCGAAGAACTAAACTTTGCCATTTCAAGCCCGGGGACTTAGTGTTAAGAAAAGTCACCATCAATACTCGGAATCCAAACGAAGGAAAATTAGGACCAAATTGGGAAGGACCATACCAGGTGCTCGAGAACGTTGGAAAAGGATCATACAGGCTCGGCATCATAACCGACAAACAACTATCAAGCAGATGGAATGTATCACATCTAAAACGGTACTACTGCTAAGGTACGACCTTTCCATATTCATCTAACTAACCCATGCAGAAGTCCGAACAAGAGCTGAAGAAGATCTTTCGATTAAGAGCACGCGTTGCACTCTTTTTCCCTTAGACCGGTTTTCTCCCAAATGGGTTTTTCGGCAAGGTTTTTAATGAGGCAACCATCGATCGTGCTGCACTTTCAACAATATCCGAGGCCTCTTTCCGACAGACCTCGAATACCGGGGGAGCATTAGGGCCCTCAAATACATCGAGTTCAGATGCAAGAAAGTCATCTCACAACAAGGTTCCAACAGGAAAATTTGTACGAGACAAATGGTCAAAATGAACTATGAGCATATAGATCAGCCCAAACATAAACACATGTATAATGACTTGAGATTTATTGTGGAACCAGAATTGAGATTCACTCGACTATTAAAGCCTACGGGCTACTGTTATTCCGAGTTCGAGCAAAGCACTCACTCTACAATGCCTACGGGCTACTTATATTTTCGAGTTCGAAACATTCACTCGACTATTAAAGCCTACGGGCTACTGTTATTCCGAGTTCGAGAAAAGCACTCACTCTACAATGCCTACGTGCTACTTACATTTTCGAGTTCGAAACATTCACTCGACTATTAAAGCCTATGGGCTACTGTTATTCCGAGTTCGAGCAAAGCACTCACTCTACAATGCCTACGAGCTACTTATATTTTTGAGTTCGAAAATTTCACTCGACTATTAAAGCCTACGGGCTACTGTTATTCCGAGTTCGAGCAAAGCACTCACTCTACAATGCCTACGGGCTACTTACATTTTCGAGTTCGAAACATTCACTCGACTATTAAAGCCTACGGGCTACTGTTATTCCGAGTTCGAGCAAAGCACTCACTCTACAATGCCTACAGGCTACTTACATTTTGAGTTCGAAACATTCACTCGACTATTAAAGCCTACGGGCTACTATTATTCCGAGTTCGAGAAAGCACTTGACCATTAATCTTACGGGCTACTTACATTCCGAGTTCGAAATAATCACTCGAATATTAAGCCTACGGGCTACCTTTATCTCAAGTTCGAGCAAGCACGCACTCGACCATTAAGCCTACGGGCTACTTACATTCCGAGTTCAAAACATTAACTCGACGGCTAATAAGCTACTTTTACTCTGAGTTTACATTAACTCAACCATCACATTACATCTACGGATTATGTTCCTTCAAAGTTTGAATCATCGACTCAACAAGAAAACCCAGGGGCTACAAATCTGATCGATCAGAGAGACTACAAGGTCAGTATTCGATTAAAAGTCTTCACAAAACAAAAACAAGTCGACCTGATTATACATATATATACAAAAATTGCCTACGACATTAATGTACAAACATGAAGAATTAGAAACTAAGCTTCCTGATCGAGCTCTTCCCTGTCCTCGGATCTGTTTTCGCTACCATCATCATCGTCGTCGTCAGAAGCCAAGGCTTTAGCTTCCTCTTCGAGCTCTTTTGCCTTTTTTACCTCTTCGGTAAGGTCAAAACCTCGAGCATGTATCTCCTCGAGGGTCTCCCTCTGAGACCTACACTTAGAAAGTTCGGTAACCCAATGAGCTCGAGTATCGACGGTCTTCGCCGCTTCCCAGGCCTCCATCTGAGCAGCCTCAACATCAGCCCGATATACAGCAATGGACTTATCCGCCAAGACTTTCGATGACTCAACCTCCGCCTTAGCCTCAGCAAGTCGTGTTTCAAGCTCCTCAATCTTCTTAGCTTAAACTGACCCCTTTTGCTTGACACTTCGAAGTTGAACGTCGGCCGATAATAATTTTGTTAAGATGGTTTCTTTTTCCGCTGCCAGGCGGTCGAGGGTCTCCTTCCACCGATTGCATTCAGCTCGGATTTGATCGACCTCTTCTCGAAGTAACCCGATCTTTTCGATCTTTTGCTGTAACTGAGACAACGAAGGGTTAACTTCCACAGTTGAGTCAGACCCATACTTTAACAGAATGAGGCTCACCTGCTTATCGAGATCGACCCCTTCTTCACGGACCTTAGCCAAATCCGCTTGGAGGTCCTTTATAGCCTCGTCCTTTTGGCCGCAAAGAAGCCGCAGGGCATCTCTCTCACCTGAGACCTTCCGGAGCTCGGCCTCACACTGGCTAAGATCGACTCGAAACCTACTAATGGCCTGCAGAGTAAGAAACACGAGTCAAGTATTAAAAAAAAAGAAAAAAAAAGAAAAGAAACCAAGTTTGGAAGAATCATTACCCGAGTAATGAAACGCTGAGCCTCCTCTAATAAAAGAGAAGCGTCACCGATATCGGAACTATCGTCGACTCCAGTAAAACAATCCCTAAAAGGATCCCCTGCACCAGAGCCTGCGCCGATATCGGGAGTCTACAATTCTCGAGCTTCTTTCAGCGCCTCCTCAGAAAAAGATGGAAAAGAAGGCGAATCACCCCTTGTCATAGCCCCGAGCAAATCGCTCGGAGTACTCCGGCCGAGATTCTGGTCTTCGAAAACAACCCCGACAGGCACAGCCGCCATCGGCTCGGGAGCTCTGGCAACCTCGATGGCCTCCGTAGACCGGACTACCAAAGCCGAAGAGTTATTTTCTTCTTTTTCTTCTTCTCTCAGTTGATGGACTGAGTCAATCGAAAGGGCAATTGTTTTTCTCTTCACCCTGCGAATTTTGGGCTTGGGGTCCTCTGACCGAGAGGAAGCTTTTCACTTCTTATCTTCCCCCTTTTTAGGGACCAGGGACTTGTTTCCTTCTTCGCCGCTCGAAGGCCTCAAAGTGGCATCCCTGGTTATGCCTGCACAAGAGGAAATCGGTAATGAATAGAACGCAAAGAATACTTCGAAGGAAACCAGAAGCAAACCTCACCATGGTTCTTGGCCTCCCATCTGCCTTTTGCCAAATCACGCCAAGCGCGCTCGGCGTAAGAGGAGGTCGAGGCCAACATCCGAACCCAGTCCTCGAGGTCGGGCACCGCTTGTGGCATCCAAGGGGCAGCTGAACATCAGGGAAGGACATCAGAAAAAATCGGAAAAGCACTTGAAAAGGGAACAAAAATCACTTACGGTCAAAATTCCATTCTTCAGGGAACGACATCTTCTCCTCCGGAATGAGATCACGGGTCCTCACTCGGATATAACGACCCATCCAGTCTCGATCCTTGTCTTCATCGATGCTCGACATCAATGCCTTCGATGCCCGACGATGAAGTCTGATTAGTCCTCGAAAGATCTGAGGCCGATACAGTCATATGAGGTGGTTCAGAGAAAAATCCAACCCCCGGCTTTGATAGAGAAGAAGCGCAATAAGATCACTATACGCCATAAAGAGGGATGGATTTGGCCAAGGGTGACTTGATACCTTTTGCAGAAATCAATAATCACCGGGTCGACGGGTCTCAGTATGAAGGGATAAATGTAAACACTTAAAAACCCCTCCACGTGAGTGATAACATTCTCATCGGAAGACGGAATTTGCAACACGACCTCGGAACCCCAGTTGCAGTCTTTTCTGACGGCCTCGAGGTGATCCTCCGTTATAGAGCATGTATACATCGATACGTGTTCACATCGATCCGGAACGGAGGAAGGGTTCTCCACCTTAAAATCGGTTTTCAAAATGCACGGGCCAGGAATATAGTCATGAACTGACGGCTCCACCGGCGCCTTATCATCAGACGGCCGTGAGGAAGAGGCTTTTTCCTGCTGAGGTACGGTTTTAGAAGTTTTCGCCATTGATATGAAAGGAAAGAGTGCAAAGGAAGAAATAGACAGCACCAAAATTCTGGTATGGACGGCCCCGTAGCAGCGAAGTAGAGAGGATAAAAAGGAGAGTTTGGAAGAAGAGAAGGCGCAAAAGTGGTAAAAGTTGTATGGAAAGACTATTTATAGATTAAGGCTTGACGGTTCAATATCAGCGGTGGCCGACCACCGTCTGACACACATTAAATGCCTCGATAAAACCGAGCCGATGAGACAGTTATCACATACGTCGAGATCGGGTTCGATAGAAACATCAGCATAAATTTGATCGAGCCGCAGGGAAATCATATCGTTCATCGCCACATCCTTTCCGAGAAACGAGGGGACTATCTGTGTACGGTCAAAATCAATTTTCAGTCATAAAGACCAGTCGAGACAATGAAGTTTCGATCGAAGGGTATCCACATGGCAAGCTCGGACGAATTCCGAAGTAGAGACGTCGAGCTTCGAGCTATAAGACTAATCAACGGCAAAACTCGATATCATTATCGAGCCCGTGTCCGAATCGGACTACGGGGCAACGCCGATCAACACAGGCCCCGAATATCGATGCTCCAAGGCAGAACCAAGCTCGAACTAAGACTGGGGATTCGATCTAGCACCGAGCTTGAGTCAGTGCCAAGCTTGCAGACAAGAGCCGTTACAACCGCACCAAGGGAGAGAATCTTGGCGAGAATCAAGGGAGAGACAAACCATCATGGGTTCTCCACTATATGTATTATTTTATTATGTTGTTTTAGATAAAGTAGAGACCCTCTCCTATAAAAAGGGAGATAGACTGCAATAGAGAGACGTCTTCCAAGATACATTAAGATTTTATTGTGTTAGTTCTTCTAATATTTTTCAGTCTTCCCGTCCATCATTCCCATTTCATAGCAAACAATACCTGTATTGTCATTTTGTATCAAAGAAATTTGCATACCCTTAGAACCATATCTAAATTTAATGTTATCCGATTTTTAGAGTAAACAATCTGTTTTATCCAAATAAAAAGATAAAATAACCGGAAATACCAGACCTTCATAGCTGTGAAGAGGAACATAGAGGGGTGACTCCTGCAACTCAGCAAATGTAACAAGCTGCCAAATAACACTTTTCAGTAACAATAATGAAAGAAGGGGAAGTTATTACTTGCATCTTAACTCTTAGGCGGCGCACTTCGGTCGCATGTATGGTGTGCCGCTCAAGTAATTTATTTCGTTTAACTAAAAGTTGCCAAATTTTTCATTAATTACTAACAACTTATAATTAAGAGAAGGGGAAAAAAAGCAAAAAATTCGTAGTAAATGCTAAAATGCCATCAAATTTTCTATTATAGATATTAATAAGCATTACCTGACAATTGACATGAAGGAGTAATTCAAATAGAAAGAGAACACACAAGCAGAATATATATATATATATATATATATATATATATATATATATATATATATATAATAACTTTATAAATAACGATCTTTTTTTTTTTTTTTTGGTAATTTCTAGCTTATGAAAGTGAGCATGATGATATGTATTTTGATTCCCCCTACTCCCACCCCACCTATATATTGTATCAGTTAGTCCTACACTCTAGATGTATCAGTTAGATATAAAAAATCATTTACACCACCAACTTTACTTTTAAATCAAACTCCCCTCAACTTTGAACAATATACATTCTCCCCCCTCTTCTTATCCTATACAATGTTTTGCTCTTGTCATTCTCAATCCTCCATTTATGTAATAACTTTTTATATTATATACATATTTTATTTTTTAATCTAGTTACTTATCTATAGTTTAAACAATTTTATATTTTATTATATACTTTTGTTCATGTTCATTAATATTCTAAGTACAATAATCTTTTTTATGAATTTATAATAAAAATCTAATGCTACTTTTTATGACTGTTATTTTATATTATGTGCATTAAGTAAGAAAGTGAGTGTAAGTAAGTAAGTGTGTATCTATGGTTACTTCTTAAACGGTGAGATCTTCTCTGTACACCAAAGCCTTTACTTTATACTTTAATTTAATATTTAATCAACTAATTGATATTATATGTATGTATGTATATATGATGAACATACAAGCTCAAATCTTGATGCTAGAGAAGCACAAGTGAAGGCCATACTTTCTACAACAATGGATGCTTATTGGGCTCATAAATGTGCCAATGGATTTGGAGAATTGAGACACGAATTTAAAATACTTACACTACTTAGCCTTAGTCCAATTGAGGCCCAAGAAGCACAAGAAATTGAAGAAGTCCGAGAATCATTCAAGATTAGGATTTCTTTTCTTTCAAGATGGGGATTTCTTTTCCTTAGAGATTAGGATTTCTTAATTTTTGTTTTAGTAGGATTATATTTATAGTTCTAGTCAAACTAGGATTGTTAGTTGGTAGTCTATTCCTACTAGAATTCTTTTTCCTATTTTAGTTAGGATAAATTTTCTTAGCCTTATTCTTATTCTAGTTTAATTAGGATTAGTTTTCTTTAACCTTATCAATTTTATTCATTGTAAGGCCAATATAAAGGGTTCAATATGCTGAAAATAAACATTGGTGATTAGTTTTTCTAAGTTCTTACTTCAAAAACGTTATTTACTTTTTATTTCATTGTTCTTCCTTTATTCAACGCTTCTTGCAATCTTGCGGGATTGAAAAACGTGTGGGTGAAGTTTCTTTTCATCTTATATTCTTCTAACGTGAGTTTGAATTTCGCTAGTTTGTTGAAAAACTTTAGCGGGGTACTTTTATTTTTTCCTTATCTTTGTGCTTGAGAGGTGCAAAACCTTGAAAGTATATATATGTATGTATGAATGCACGTATGTACGCATTTACGTGCGTGTGTGAGTGTGTTTATATTAAAGATCCACTTCCTTTTTATTCTCTATTGTTTATATAGATAAACGAGTTTATGGCTGTTAGTAGTGGAATATTTTCTATATTTTAATTTAAAAGTTATCTCAAATATAAAATAGATATTTTTTTAGGAACATGTTATAAAATCTACCTTCATTTTTCTTAATTGTTTTTTGCACTATCTGCATTGGAATATATTTATAAAATTCCACTCTCTTTTATTTTGCACTGTCTAAATAGATATAAGGGTTTTGATTGCTATTAATATATAATTTTTTAAATTCTGCTAAGTTATTTTAATATAGAACGTTAATAACTTATATACATAATTACTATTTCTTTATTTCAAAATAATATTTTTTGTCTCAAGAACAATATTTTTTTTATAGGTGAGTCTGTTACATAGATAAAAAGAAAAATAAAAAAAGTATCGTGATTTTACAGAAGTAAAAAGAAAAAGGCAAAGGTTGAATCTATTGGTGAAATAGGCATTTTGAAAGTCAATTGACATACAACGGAGCATGTCTATTGTTCAAAGTTGAAAGGCAGTTTGATTTTTAAATCAAAATCCGGGGATACAACTATATATATATATATATATATATATATATATATATATATATATATATATGTGTGGGAGGGGGAGGGAGTGATACGTATATAGAACTTTTTGTAAGCGGTGTCGTATATAAATAAAAAAATTAATAAGTATTATTTAATATCATTTACCTACAAGTTGAAAGTTTTGGCCCAATGGTTTAGTGGATTATTATTGCAAAGGGAGGTATAGGTTTAATTTTTCTTAGCCTCAAATTTTTAATAAAAATGCTCGCTCAAAGATGTTAAAAAGTAAAATGTCTAAGTCCCGCCTTGAACCTACAACCTTTACAAACCCAAATATGAGCTTGACCGGTCGATAAAGAAATACGCTTTGCTATAAAGCGATGTCATTACTATATATTACTTCGTTTTTACATAATATTGCATATTTTTTTTCAGCGAACGGGTATGATGACACCGCTTTGACCCATTTGCGTCCGCCCCTGATACAACTGGGCTTGGGAAAACTTTGTGATCATTTAAAGTGCTAACTGTCTGACACCTTAAAATTAAAATAATCTTACTCGATATAATTTTTTCATTATACTTTTAGATTCTTTCAATTTTCATTCAAGTTTTTCTTTTGATCATTTAATTTTAATATACAAGTCGAACTGTGCCACCCCAATTAAAGGCGAAGAATCGGGTAAAATGAACATACCTTGTGAATTAGGTTATTGCTCTTCAAAAAGTAGAGCATAATGGATCCAAAGATCGGTATTTCCAAGAACCATACAAACACTTTAACAAGAAAGCCGGCCATCCGAGGGGCTGGTATTGAAATTAAATGTGAGTACATAAAATTAAATTAAATTAAGAATCTGAATTATAAGTAAAAAAAAGAAAAAGAAAAAGAAAAGGGAAAAGATCTTAATGAAAACAGAAAAGGGGAGGAAAACTATTTATTGTACTAAAGTTTAACACATAATATATCCTATGTGAAGCAAATTCAATAAACTTTTAGTACATCTAGTCATATCTTTGTCACAAATCTTTAGACAAAAACGAAAAACAGACACAAAAGAGAGCACAGAACTATTGACAAATAAGTAAATAAAACGTACAACAACAACAACAAGAAGTCTAGTAATTTTCTACAAGTGAAATCTGGGGAGGGTAAAATATGCGCAGCCTTACCTCTACCCTGAAAAGGCAGAGAGACTCACTACTAGAAATTCGACAAAAACCGATCGATTTTGGTCAATAAAAAAACTGGCCTAAAAACCGACCGAAGTCGGTCGATTTTTCAAAATATTTTATTTTTAATTTTTTTTTACGAAACCGACCAGCTTTGGTCGGTTTTCTTTGGCGCAAAAATACGGGAATTTATTTTTCCGTCCCGCAAAATTTATTTTTCAAGAAACCGACCAACTTTTGTCTGTTTTTCATTTTAAAAAATTAAAATTAATATTTAAAAAATTGACCAAAATCGGTCGGTTAATTCGGCAAGTCATTTTAAAAACCGACCGAATCCAATCGGTAATTTTATTTTTTAATAAAATCGACCGACATCGGTCGGTTATTTTCTCGCGAAAATACAATTAAAGAGTATAAATAAAATAAAAGACAGTCTTAAAACAAAATGCACCAATGGTCTAGTGGTAGAATAGTATCCTGCCACAGTATAGACCCCAATTCAATTTCCAGATAGTGCATTTTTTTAATTACATAATTAAAATACCGACCGACTTCGATCGGTTTTTTCGGTAATTTTTTTTTTTGGAATTTAATTGACCGGCCGAAATCGGTCGAAAAATACCAACCAAAGTCGGCTGGTTAGCTCTACCGACCTTACGATTACCGACCGCCATGAATCGGTCGGTTTTCGATCGATTTTTGTCAATTACTGACCAACATCGGTCGGGTCTAGCAGTCAGTTTTTTCCATTTTTTTAGTAGTGATTGTTTTCGATAGACCCTCGTCTGGAGAACGAGAGAAAAAAAGGTAATGGAAACAAATAAGAATAACAACAAGATAAAATAAGACCGATCCAAGTGAGTAGTTAAACTCTAGGTAGTAATAACAATATATGAATAAAAGGCTATCATACTAACACTAATGCTAGCGAACTGAGTAAGATAAAGAGAAACACTCGACTACCTACTAGCCTTCCACCCAAATCTTCGACCTCCACACCCTCCTATGTTGGGCCATGTCCTCAGTCAGCTCCAGCTGCGCCATGTCTCGTCTAATAACCTCTCCCCGAGACTTCTTAGGCCTACCTCTACTCCTCATATTACCCACTGAGGCTAACTAAAACATATGAACTATATAATTATTCCGGGATTATAGTCCTAAGTGTAATGACTCGACCAGTCATTTTGAGCTCTAGCGCATCGCCTGGCAGTTTGGGACCTTGAGTAGCTTCACTTTATGCATTATGACTTGTATGTGTGGTCGGAATTGAATTTCAGCAAGTTCGAAGTTGTTTCGGAAGGAATATTCTCAATTCGGAAGCTTTAAGTTGGAAGAGTTAACCAAGGGTTTGACTTTTGGGCAAACGACCTCGAAATTGGGATTTAAAGGTTATAATAGGTTCGTACGATGATTTTGGACCTGGGCGTATGTTCGAGTTGAGTATCGGGTGGTCCGGAAGTATTTCGGCGCTTATTATGGAAAGTTGGCATTTTGAAAGTTTAAGAATTTCTTAAGTTTAATTTGAAGTGAATTTTGGTGTTATCGATGTTCGTTTGGGATTCCGAGCCTTAGAATAGATTCGTATTGTGATTTGTAACTTGCACGCAAAATTTAGCGTTGTTCCGGAATGTTTAAGTGTAATTCGGACGCGTTCGGCGAAGTTTAAAAGTTTAAAGAAAGGTTTCGGTCGTCGATTCATAATTTTGATGTTGTTTGACGTGATTTGAGGCTTCTACTAAGTCTGTATCATGTTTTGGAATATGTTGGTATGTTTGGATGGGGTCTCAGGGTCCTCGGGGGCCTCGGGGGTGATTCGGGTTGAAAGCGGATCGAAATCTAAATTTGAGGAAATGCTGGTTTTGGCCAAGTCCTGGTGAGACCGCACCTGCGAAATTTTGGGCGCAGGTGCGGAGCCACTGAAGCGGCTGTCGAAGCGCGGAAGCGCAACAGGGAGCTCGGAGCAGGGGATCATGGATGCGGAGTTTTAGTCGCATCTACGAAAGCGCAGAAACGGGGGAAGGCGCAGGAGCAGAGCAGGATCGCACCTGCGATGTCGCAGAAGCGGAGAATGTTTCCGCACGTGCGAGGCATCGTGCTTGGGTGATTTTCCATAGAAGTGGAAGTGCGGTCGCAAAAGCGACGCCGCAGGTGCGACATTTTGGTTCGCTGATGCGAGAAGTGCTGGGCAGACTCTATTTATTCGAGGTTTGAGTATTTCATTCACGATTTTGAGCTTGAAGCTAGGATTTGGGTCGATTTTGGAGTGCCATTTTTATCATCCATCACGAGGTAAGTGATTCCCACTTATTGCAAGTTAATTTCATGAATTTTATAAGGATTTAACATGAAAATTATGGAAATTCTGGGATTTTAAGAGAAAAACCTAAAATTGATTATTTTGGATTTTGACCACGATTTTGAAAATGGAATTAGGAATAAATTATATATTTGAGCTTGTGGTATTGTGGGTAATATTTATCTCAAATATTTTCGGAATCCGGGCACGTGGAGCTGAGGGTTGACCTTGTTGACTTTTCCAGCGGAGTTGGGAATTGTTATAATTTAATTAATTATGATGTTGGAGCATATTTTTATTAGTTTTCATGACTGTTTGACTAGTTTTGGATCGATGAGAATTTGGTTTGAGGTGTTAGAGAGGCGTTGGAGCCGATTATGGAACTTCGGAGCGAGGTAAGTCTCCTGTCTAACCCTGTGAGGGAGAATTTACCCCGTAGGTGTTATTCTTGTTATATGCTACATGTTGTGGGAGCTGCGCACGTATGAGGTGACTAGTGTCCGTGCGCATGCTCGAATTCCTGATTATGTCTGGGTAGACTAGGATTCACGCCATGCTTTATTTGTACTAGTTGAGTTATTCTTGCCTATTTAGTTACTTGATTTCGCGTTACGGCCTAAGACTAGGCTTGCGTAGAATGATGGACTTGCTATTGTAAGAGATTTGATGAGCTACTTGATTAGCCGCGGAATAATTGTGCTTCCCTTACAAATTTTTATCTTGTTGTGCGTTTTCATCGAAAAGCTTCTTTAAATTTCATAACTCACACGTATATTCTTGAGTGGGGTCAAGAACCCGTTAAAGCTTCTTACTCTTATGGGATCAGGCCGTTCGCCTCGGCAGGATTATGTACCATATTCTTATGGGATCGGGCCGTTCGCCTCAGCAGTATCATATTCTTATGGGATCGGGCCGTTCGCCTTGGCATTTCTATTAAATACTCTTATTGGATCGGGCCGTTCGCCTCGGCAGAATCGTGCGTAATATTTGACAAGAAGCCAGTGTATCCATGAGTTTTCCTGATTTAAATTATGATGACCTATCTGGTGGGGACTATTTTATATATATACTCCGGTTGGGGAGGTAACCTATAATTGAGAGCTTGTGTTTACTGTTCAGATGAGGATCGTACCACGTACCTATATTTGTTTACACTGTTTATTTACCATGCCTCATACTTGTTTACTTTCTATTGTACTTGATTTATTGGACCACTAGTAAGTGTCAATGTCGACCCCTCGTCACTACTTCTCCGGGGTTATGCTAGATACATACTGGGTACGCATTTATTTACGTACTCGTGTTATACTTCTGCACTTATTGTGCGGGTATATATTTCTGGCGGTCTTTTTGGCGCGAAGGCGCAGCTATTCCGGGGACTTTACGGTGAGCTGCATCCCATATTACGATCCGCAGCATACAGAGTCTCCATCAGAGTTATTTATATTTTTTCTATCTAACTTGTATTCCAGATAGATATTGTATTGTTATTGTACCTTCTAGTAGATATTCATGCACTTGTGACGCCAGGTTTTGGAGGTGTTCTAGAATTTTTTATGGATTGTTTATATTGATACACTTTCACTTATTATTTTAACGAAAATGTACGTAACAATGATTTATTTTAATGCACTGACCTCTCTATCTAAGTAAGATTCATGATTTTAAAAATAATAAAATGAATAATTAAGTGTTGGCTTGCCTAACGGCGACGTTGGGCGCCATCACGGCCTATAATGGATTTTGGATCGTGACACTAAATCTTTAATCTCTGGACTAATTTATCCCACATGAAAGGTAGAATAAAGTTATCCCAAGTTTGATGGGGCTGAAATAAGGTGGGATATCCAAAATTAAATTTGGGATTAAATTTATATTATGTTAATCTAGGATTAAATTTATACTATTTTTGGTTGACGGTATAAATTTATATCGTCAACCAATCACAATATAAATCTAATTCCATACCTTATCTTAACTTGTCCTACTTATCAAACGATACCTTAGTGACAAAACGTATGAGCGCGTAAGTACGATATATCTTTACCCGTAACGCCTCCCCTCCCCCCCCCCTCCATGATCAACTTGCAGAAAGCCTCAGTTCCAAATAAAACCAGCTACATGGACAAATCTTTAGAAAATGGAACTTGTCGTACCATTCAAAAGTTTTTAATATATTCCCTCCTTTTCAATTTTGTGGGCCCTGATTTATTTTTTTTGGTTTTTAAAATTTTCTGTATCAAATAAGCTTTTTGTATACGGTTAAAACCGATCCTCGGTCATAAAGATCGATCGAGGATGGCATTTCAATCAAGGGGTATCTTCATGGAGACCCCGAACAAATTCTGAGATGGGGGCGTCAAGCTCGGGCGTTCGAATCGACCGAGGTAACATCGACCGATATAGGTCCCGAACATCGATCAAGGCCGAGGTTCCGATCTAATACCGAACTCAAGTCGGTATCGAGTTCACAGACAAAAAGCTGTTACAACCGCACCAAAGGAGAGAATCTCTGCGGGAATTAAGGAGGAGACACACCATCATGGGTCCTCCACTAGTAATATTTATTCCATCATATTGCTATAGATAAAGTAGTGATCCTTGTCTATAAAAGAAAAGATAGTTTGTAATAGAAGACACTTTTTGGCTGGGATTAAGAATTCATTGTGTTTATCCTTCTAAAGCTCATTAAATATCTTTGTTCATCATCTTCTATTTTTGCACCATAAATACGTGTATTATTATTTTCAGATCAAAGGAATCTACTTGCCCTTAGAACCATACATAAATTCAACGTTATCCGATTCTTCGGGTAAACAGTTTGGCGCCCACCGTGGGGCTAAGGATAACAAGTGATTATTTGATACAAATATACAGTACACTCCAGCTTACAACTTCATACCAGCAATGGCTCCGCCAATCGACCTCAAAGCCGGCCTTCAGGATGAAACCAACAACTCGGTGCCCGTGGCCGAAAGGCTACCCAACAGCGGAAACGAGGCTCGAATCGAGGAACCCGAAATTCGAGCCGAAGTACCAGTAGATATCAATTCACGAATAGCTCTAGAAGCGAATCAACGTTCCGAGCAGGAAAGAATCGTTCAGGGTGGCGCTCGACCCATAGCCCGAGACACCCACAGCGCGGGGGAAATCGAGGTCAGCTTGCGTATGATTTTCGAAATGCTACAAGCCCAACAAGTAGCGATAGCTCAGTTGCAGAGCCAAACTCATATGCAAAGTAATCCTAACTCCAATCCACTTCTTCGAGAAGTAACCCCCAGAACGGAGCCCGACATGGTGAAATCGAACGAGCGAAAATCAGGAACCGCTCCTGAAATTACTAAACTACTCGAGGAACTCACAAAACAAGTCGAAGCCAACGACAAAAAATTCGAAACACATGATGCTAGGATCGATCAGATCCCGGGGGCTCCGCCCATGATGAAAGGGCTGGATTCGAAGAAATTCATACAAAAGCCTTTTCCATCGAGCGCGGCCCCGAAACCGATCCCAAAAAAGTTTCATATGCCCATAATTCCCAAATATAACGGTACGACCGATCCTAACGAACATCTCACCTCCTATACATGTGCCATCAAAGGCAATGATTTGGAAGATGATGAGATCGAGTCCGTATTATTGAAAAAGTTTGGAGAGACCCTCGCAAAAGGAGAAATAATCTGGTATCACAACTTGCCACCGAATTCTATTGATTCTTTTGCCATGTTAGCAGATTTGTTCGTAAAAGCACATGCTGGTGCCATAAAGGTCGCAACGAGGAAATCGGATCTATTCAAAGTAAAACAAAGGGGTGACGAAATACTGAGGGAATTCGTATCCCGATTTCAAATGGAACGCATGGATTTGCCACCAGTCACGGACGACTGGGCCGTACAAGCTTTCACCCAAGGGTTGAACGGACTGAGTTCGACAACATCACGTCGGCTGAAACAAAGCTTGATCGAATACCCTGCAATAACTTGGGCGGATATACACAATCGGTATCAATCGAAAATCAGGGTCGAAGATGATCAATTGGGATTTCTGTATGAACCCATGCGTCCGAACCGCGCAACCACTAAAATTCTGAAGGAAACCAACATAGAACAAAGGTCAAACAGAGACCGACACCAGCCGTACGTCACAGATCGGGTGAACCACAGTTCGGCACATGAGATAGTTAGGAATAACCGCAGGTATGATCGGGGGCAAAATTCTAGGGGACTTATGAGCAAGAGAGGCTTTGATAAATATGCCGATCCTATAGAAGTTCCTCGATTATCGGAATATAACTTCAACATCGATGCATCCGCCATCGTATCGGCTATCGGACGCATCAAAGATATCAGATGGCCTCGACCCATGCAGATCGATCCGGCCTAAAGGAATCCCAATTAGATATGTGAGTATCATGGCACCCATGGTCACAAAACGGAAGAATGCAGACAATTAAGAGAGGAAGTAGCCCGCCTGTTTAACAAAGGGCACCTTAGGGAATTTTTGAGTGATAGGGCGAAGAACTATTTTAAAAACAAGGACTTCGGCAAGCAAAACGAAGAAGAAGAACCACAGCACATCATTCACATGATCATCGGCGGCGTCGATACCCCTCACGGACCTTTGCCCAAACGCGCTAAAACGTCGATTGTGAGGGAAAAATGATCTCGAATTCAAGATTACGCTCCTACGGGGACTTTATCGTTCAATGATGAAGATACAGAGGGAATCATCCAACCCCATAACGATGCACTGGTAATATCCGTACTCATGAATAAAATTAAAATTAAACGTGTGTTAATTGATCCAGGTAGCTCGGCCAATATCATCAGATCGAAGGTCGTAAAACAGCTCAGCTTACAAAACCGGGTCGTATCCGCAACTTTGGTTTTAAACAGATTCAATATGGCATGCGAAACCACCAAAGGCGAGATAACCCTACCGATAAACGTCACCGGAACAATTCAGAAAATAAAGTTTCACGTGATCGAAGGCGATATGAGATATAACTCCCCTTTCGGAAGGCCATGGATCCACAACATGAGAGCTGTACCTTCGACCCTACACCAGGTCCTCAAATTCCCAACACCGACAGGTGTCAAAATAGTATACGGAGAACAACCAGCCGCAAAGGAAATGTTCTCCGTCGAGAAAAAAAAACCAACATCCTCGTCTTCGCCAGTGAATGGATCAGGTTCCAAAGGAGGGACAGTCGAAGACCGGAACGCCAAATAACAATCAAAGACATCGGCCCCGACCCAGCCAGATAAGCAGAGCATCGAAGAAGATAATGATCAGTGGATCCCTTGATCCTTCGTGACCCCCGATGACTCCGATGCCACCAAATCAACTATTGAGGAATTGGAGCAAATCATTTTGATCGATCACTGGCCCGAACGAAAGGTGTACCCGGGAAGGGGTTTGAGACCCGATCTCAGGAAGAAAATCATTCAATTTCTTATCGATAACATCGATTGCTTTGCTTGGTCCCACTTAGATATAACAGGAATCCCGCCGGACATAACGACACATCAACTAAGTGTGTCCCCTAGATTCAGACCGGTGAAGCAAAAAAGAAGACCCCAATCGGAGGTGAAGCACGCATTCATAAAAGATGAGGTAACCAAACTGCTCAAAATAGGATCCATTAGAGAGGTAAAATACCCCGAATGGTTATCCAATGTGGTCGTAGTGCCTAAAAAGGGAAACAAACTTAGAATGTGTATAGACTACAAAGACTTGAACAAAGCATGCCCCAAAGATTCTTATCCACTGCCCAACATCGATCACTTGATCGATGCCACGGCCGGCCATGAGATCCTTACCTTTCTCGATGCCTATTCCGGGTATAATCAAATCCAGATGAACCCGGAAGACCAGGAAAAGACTTCGTTTGTGATCAGATATGGAACATATTGTTATAACGTAATGCCCTTCGGGCTAAAAAATGCAGGAGCTACTTATCAACGCATAGTAAATAGAATGTTCGAAGAACAAATAGGTAAATCAATGGAAGTCTATATTGATGACATGCTAGTCAAGTCCCTGCGCGTAGAGGACCATTTGTCCCATTTGCAGGAAACATTCGATATCCTGAGGAAATACAACATGAGGCTCAACCCCGAAAAATATGCTTTCGGAGTCGGCTCTGGTAAGTTCCTCGGCTTCATGGTGTCAAATCGGGGAATTGAGATTAACCCAGACAAAATCAAGGCCATTAAAGACATCACCATCGTGAACAGCGTGAAAGCTGTACAAAGGTTAACAGGAAGAATAGCAGCCTTAGGCCGATTCATTTCGAGATCATCAGATCGAAGCCACAAATTTTTCTCTCTACTCAAAAAGAAGAACGACTTCGCTTGGACACTGGAATGCCAACTAGCGTTGCAAGAACTAAAACGATATCTATCGAACCCACCACTGCTGCACACTCCAAAAACCGACGAAAAACTTTACCTGTACTTGGCAGTATCAGAAGTCGCCATAAGCAGTGTCCTGGTTCGAGAAGAGGAAGGTACGCAATTTCCTGTTTACTACGTAAGTCGGACCTTAGGGGAAGCGAAAACTAGATATCCGCACTTGGAAAAACTGGCGCTTGCACTGGTTAGCGCCTCTAGGAAGTTACGACCGTACTTCCAATGCTACCCCATAAGCGTATTAACCAACTGCCCACTTCGCAATATTTTACATAGGCCTGAACTATCGGGCCGATTGGCCAAATGGGCCATCGAACTCAGCGGGTATGATATCGAATATCGACCTCGAACGGCCATCAAGTCTCAAATTTTAGCAGACTTGGTAGCCGATTTCACGCCGACCCTCGTACCCGAAGTCGAAAAAGAACTACTGTTAAAATCAAATTTATCGACGAAGGCATGGATCCTCTTTACGGACGGAGCTTCGAACGTAAAGGGGTCCGGGCTAGGCATAGTTTTAAAATCTCCCTCGGGTAACATTATTAGGCAAGCTATTAAAACTATCAGGTTAACTAACAACAAGGCCGAGTATGAAGCCATCATTGCAGGTCTCGAGCTAGCTAGAAATTTGGGAGCAGAGGTCGTTGAGGCCAACTGCGACTCTTTGCTAGTGGTGAGTCAAGTAAACAAAACCTTCGAAGTCCGAGAAGGCAGAATGCAAAGGTATTTGGACAAACTGCTTATCACTTTGAACCATTTCAAACAGTGGAGTCTACGACATGTTCCACGAGAACAGAATAACGAGGCCGATGCGCTTGCTAATTTGGGATCATCGGTCGAGGTGAATAGTTTGAACTCAGAAACTGTCGTTCAACTTTCAAGGTCTGTAATCGAAGAAGGGCACGCCGAAATAAATTCTACTAGCTTAACCTGGGATTGGAGAAACAAGTATATTGAATACTTAAAAAATGGAAAGCTCCCTTCAGACCACAAAGAGTCCAGGACCCTTCGAACTAAAGCTGCTCGATTTACTTTGGCTGCGGACGGAACGTTATATCGAAGAACATTCGACGGACCGATGGCGGTGTGCATAGGTCCGTGGGATACCAATTACATCCTCCGGGAAGTACACGAGGGCACTTGTGGCAATCACTCCGGTGCCGACATGTTAGTTCAAAAAGTGATCAGAGCAGGGTATTATTGGATCGATATGGGCAAAGACGCAAAAGAATTTGTTCGTAAATGCGATAAATGTCAAAGGTTTGCTCCAATGATCCATCAGCCCGGAGAACAGCTTCACTCGGTCCTATCGCCATGGCCATTCATGAAATGGGGAATGGACATCGTCGGCCCCCTACCATCGACCCCAGGTAAAGCCAGATTTATTTTGTTTAAGACTGACTATTTTTCTAAATGGGTTGAAGCGCAGGCGTTCGAGAAAGTAAGAGAAAAAGAGGTTATCAATTTTTTGTGGGATCATATCGTATGCTGATTCGGGATACCATCCGAAATAGTATGTGATAATGGGAAGCAATTCATTGGCAGCAAAATCACAAAATTCTTCGAAGACCACAAAATAAGAAGGATACTAGCAACCCCATACCATCCGCGGAAACGGACAAGCCGAATCAACAAACAAAACTATTCTTCAAAACCTGAAGAAGAGATTGAACGACGCTAAGGGAAAAAGGAGAGAAATCCTGCCCGAAGTCCTTTGGGCATACCGAACAACATCGAAATCCAGTACAGGGGCGACCCCATTCTCCTTAGTATATGACTCCGAAGCATTGATACCAGTCGAAGTCAAAGAGCCTAGTCCTAGATTTCGATTCATGACGGAAGAAGCAAATAACGAGGCTATGAACACCAGCCTTGAACTATCGGACGAAGGACGAGAAGCTTCCCTCATTCGGTTGGCCGCACAAAAGCAACGAATCGAAAGGTATTACAATCGAAGAACTAAACTTCGCCACTTCAAGCCAGGGGACTTGGTGTTAGAAAAGTCACCATCAACACTCGGAATCCAAACGAAGGAAAATTAGGACCAAATTGGGAAGGGCCGTACTAGGTGCTCGAGAACTTTGGGAAAGGATCGTACAGGCTTGGCATCATAAACGGCAAACAGCTATCAAGCAGTTGGAATGTATCACATCTAAAACGGTACTACTGCTAAGGTCCGACCTTTCCCATATTTATTCAACTGTCCCGTACAGAAGTTCGAACGAAGAACAGAAGTATTCTTTTACTCAAAAGCACGTGTTGCACTCTTTTTTCCTTAGACCGATTTTTCCCAAAAGGGTTTTTTGCGGCAAGGTTTTTAATGAGGCAACCATCGATTGTGCTGTGCTTTCAAAACAGTATCCGAGGCTTTCAACCCTTAGCCCGAACAGCCTCGAATACCGGGGGGGCACCAGGGCCTCAAATACATCGAGTTCAGATGCAACAAAGTCTTCTCACAACAATAGAGGAAAAATTATGAGAGCCAAAATGGTCAAAATGAACCATGCTCATATTAGATTGCCCCAAAACATATGTACAATGACTTGAGATTTATTATGCAACCAGAATTAACGATCACTCGAATATTAAGCCTACGGGCTACCACATTATCTCGAGTTCGAAATAAACAAGCCTACGGGCTACTTCAACATCAAGTTCGAAACGATCACTCAAATATTAAGCCTACGGGTTACCACATTATCTCGAGTTCGAAATGATCACTCAAATATTAAGCCTACGGGCTACCACATTATCTCGAGTTCGAAATAAACACTCAAATATTAAGCCTACGAGCTACTTCTATATCAAGTTCGAAATACTCAGTCGACCGTTAAGCCTACGGGTTATTTCAACATCGAGTTCAAAATAATCACTCGAATATTAAGCCTACGGGCTTCCACATTATCTCGAGTTCGAAATAATCACTCGAATATTAAGTCCACAGGCCACTTCTGCGTCGAGTTCAAAATAAACACTCAAATATTAAAGCCTACGGGCTACCGAGTTCGAACAAGGACCCAATCGAATTTGAAACATTGAAAAAGCTACGTTTACTCAGAGTTTACGTTAACCACCACATTATCATCAACTCAACAAGCAAAACGTCACTCCAAATCTGATCGATCAAAATCGACCTTGGTATATATATACAAAATTGCCTATGCAATTAATTTACAGATAATGAGAATTAGACTCTAAGCTTCTGGGTCGGGGTCTTCCCCACCTTCGGACCCGCTTTTGCTACCATTATCATCATCATCATCATCAGAAGCTAAGGCTTCAGCTTTCGCTTCAAGCTCTTTTGCCTTTCTTACATCTTCGGTAAGATCGAAACCTCGAGCATGAATCTCCTCGAGGGTCTCCCTCTGAGATCTATACTTAACAAGTTCGGCAATCTTCGCCGCTTCCCGGGCCTCTACCTGAGCGGCCTCAGCATCAGCTCGATATACAGCAATAGACTTATCCGCCAAATGTTTCGATGACTCAACCTCTGCCTTAGCCTCAGCAAGTCGTATCTCAAGCTCATCGATTTTCTTAGCCTGAACTGACACCTTTTGCTTGACGTTTCGAAGCTAAACGTCGGCTGATAATAACTTTGTTAAGATGGTTTCTTTCTCCGCTGCCAGGCGGTCAATAGTCTCCTTCCACTGGTTGCATTCGGTCCGGATTTGATCGACCTCCTCCCGAAGTAGCCCGATCTTCTCGATCTTTTGCTGCAACTGAGACAACGGAGGGTTAACTTCCATAGTCGAGTTGAATCCATACTTTAACAGAACGAGGCCCACCTGCTGATCGAGCTCGACCCTTTCTTCACGAACCTTAGCCAAATCTGCTTGAAGATCCTTTATAGCCTCCTCCTTTTTGCTACAAAGAAGCCGAAGGTCATCTCTTTCACCTAGGACCTTCCGGAGTTCGACCTCACACTGGCTAAGATCAACTCGAAACCTACCGATGGCCTGCATAGTTATAAACTGTCATCAATACCAATAAAGCAAAAAGGGATCACCGATATCAGAACCGCCAAGTATGGAAAAGAACAAAGAAGCCAAGTATGGAAGAATCATTACCCGAGTAATAAAACGCTGAGCTTCCTCTAACAAAAGAGAAGCATCACCGATATCAGAACTGTCATTAACACCAGTAAAACAATCCTTAAAAGGATCCGCTGCACCTGAGCCAGCACCAATGTCGGGAGTCTTCAGTTCTCGAGCCTCCTTCAACGCCTACTCAGAAAAAGACAGAAGGGAAGGTGAATGACCCATTGCCATTGCCCCGAGCAAATCACTCGGAGTACTCCAATCGAGACTTAGGTCTTCGGAACCAACCCCGATAGGCACGGACGCCATCGACTCAGCAACTCTAGCAACCTCGACTGCTTCCGTAGGTCGGACTATCAAAGCCGAGGAGCTATCTTCTTCTTCTTCTTCTTCTTCTTCTTCTTCTTCTTCTTCTTCTTCTTCTTCTTCTTCTTCTTCTTCTTTCTCCCTCAATCGATGGACCGAGTTGATCGAAAGCGCAATGATTTTTCTCCTCACCTTTCGAGTTTTGGGCTTAGGGTCTTCCGGCCGAGAGGAAGCCCTTCGTTTCTTTTCTTTCCCCTGTTCCAGGACCGAGGGCTTATTTCCTTCATCACCGCTCAAAGGCCGCAAAACAGCATCCCTATTTACACCTATATACAAGGGAAAAACCGATAATGAAATGAACGCAGAATATACCTCGAGGGAAACAGGAACCAAACCTCACCATGATTCTTGGCCTCCCATCTACCTTTAGCCAAATCATGCCAAGCGCGTTCGACATAGGATGAAGTCGATGCTAACTTTCGAACCCAATCCTCGAGATCAGGCACAGCTTGTGGCATCCAAGGTGCAGCTGGACATCAAAAAATAATATTAACAAATACGAAAAAAGACACGAAAAGCAAACATGGATCACTTACGGTCGAAGTTCCATTTTTCAGGAAACGGCATCTTTTCCTCCGGGATAAGATCACGAGTCCTCACTCGAATATGTCGACCTATTCAGCCTCGATCCTTATCTTCATCGATGCTCGACATCAAAGCCTTCGATGCCCGACGATATAGCCTAATAAGTCCACGATAAATCTGAGGCCGATACAGTCGTATAAGGTGGCTCAGAGAAAAATCCAACCCTCCGGCTTTGATAGAGAAGAAACGTAATAAGATGAGCATACGCCATAAGGAAGGATGAATTTGGCCGAGGGTGACCTGATATCTCCTGCAAAAATCAAAAATCACGGGATCGACAGCTCCTAACGTAAAGGGATAGGTGTAACACTTAAAAATCCCTCCACATAGGTAGTGACGCTCTCATCGGGGGAGGGGATTTGTAACACAACCGCAGAACCCCAGCCGTAGTCTTTTCTGACGGCCTCGAGGTGAACCTCCGCTATAGAGCATGTATACATCAATACGTGCTCACACCGACCCGGAACTGACGAAGGGTTCTCCACCTTAAAATCAGTTTTTAAAATACACAGGCCTGGAATATAATCTTGAACGGACGGCTCGGGCGGCGCCTTATCGTCACACAGCCGCGAGGAAGAAGCTTTCTCCTTGTGAGGTACGATTTTTGAAGTTTTCACCATTAATATGAGAAGAAAAAATCGTAAAGAAAGGTGAAAGAGGGGACAGCACCGTAACTCCGGTATAAGCGGCACTAAAGCAACGAAATAAGAGAAACTAATCAAAGGGAATTTGGGAAAAGAGGAAGCACAAAAGTGGAAAATATTATATGTGAAAACTATTTATAAGGCATGGCGATTCGTTTCTAGCGGTGGCCGACCACCGACTGACACACATTAAATGCCTCGATAAAATCAAATCGATGGGACAGCTATCACGTACGTCATAGTCAAAGCCGATGGAAATGTCATTATCGATTCGGTCGAACCTTAGGGAAATCACATCGTTTCTTGTCATCTCCTTTTCAAGAAATAAGGGGACTATCTGTATGCAGTTAAAATCGATCCTCGGTCATGAAGATCGATCGAGGATGGCATTTCAATCAAGGGGTATCTTCATGGAGACCCCGAACGAATTCCGAGATGGGGGCGTCGAGCTCGGGCGTCCGAATCAACCGAGGTAACATCGACCGATACAGGTCCCGAACATCGATGCCCAAAAGTGATCACCTAGCTCGAAACCAAAGCCGAGGTTCCAATCCGATACCGAGCTCGAGTCGGTATCGAGTTCACAGACAAAAAGCTGTTACAACCGCATCAAAGGAGAGAATCTCTGCGGGAATTAAGGAGGAGACACACCATCATGGGTCCTCCACTAGTAATATTTATTCCATCATGTTGCTATAGATAAAGTAGTGATCCTTGGCTATAAAAGAAAAGATAATTTGTAATAGAAGACACTTTTTGGCTGGGATTAAGAATTCATTGTGTTTATCTTTCTAAAGCTCACTAAATATCTTTATTCATCATCTTTTATTTTTGCACCATAAATACGTGTATTGTTATTTTCAGATCAAAGGAATCTACTTGCCCTTAGAACCATACATAAATTCAACATAATCCGATTCTTCGGGTAAACACTTTTAATTATAACATTCTTAGTTTACTCATAATGAGCCTCATCCATTAGAGGAATGACATGATATGTATATGATCAAAATATTCAAAACATATTTTGGTATATGTTCTTAACTTTAGCTTAACACCACAAAATTCAATTTTATTTTTATTTTTTGTAAGTATGTGCCTAGTCATGTGTGTCTATATATATATATATATATATATATATATATATATATATATATATATATATATATATATATATATATATATATATATATATAGTGTATGTGTGTGTGTCTATATATCTATATCTATACTATTATAAAAGCATGAAGACATTTACAACTTGTTTGGATGGTTTTTACATATAGTTTCATAATGTATCAGATTGTATTGTATTATATTATACTGTATCGTTTAATGAATACAATGTTTGGATAAATTGTATCGTTTGCCGTCGTTTCATAATGTCACGTACTAGTAATATGAAAAATAAACTTGCAGTATTACAAAGAAAAATTATGTTACGGGGTGGAATTATTATATAAAAAGCTAGGGTAAAAGATTATTTAATAATAATAAAGGGCAAGGTGAGAGAAAAAGACAAAGTAACGATGCGACCACACCAAATCGGTCGTTACATAAAGTAACACTTTTCGTCGGTACATAACGATAGATTTAACGATATGATACAATAAAATTCATGTAAAAATCAAAATAAATATTGTATTTAAGGTAACAATACGATACAAAACAATAGGTAACAACCATCAAATACGCTTTTAGTGAAATATAGTTCGCCATTTTTACCCTTTAAAATAGATTTCACATTAGATAAAATTATAATTTAAGTAACTTTTCTAATTTTTAGGACTTTAAAATCAACTAAAATTTAGTTATTAATTATTTTTACTGACAAGATTTTAAAACTAAGTAAAAATCTATTTTTTACTTAGTAATAAAACTAATTAGGAAGTCCTAATATTTAAGATTTTAAAATTAATTAAACAAAATACCTTATATAAATTTCTTTCTTTAGAGCCCATTGGTATTAAAGTATGAACTATAAGATCTTTTGTTATTTAAAATGTTAGAGATTAAGAGTTATCAAAATTTACACGGGTCAAAAACACAACAATTTTGAAGATACAAAGATCCAAAATTGACATATGATTTTTTTACTAATTGGAAAAAATTTCTTATTGGACAAATATATAATTATAATTAAATAATTAAAAATAGGATGACATAATATTAAAAAATTGAATGAACAAAAACTAAGAAATTTTGTTTAATATTGAGATCAAATAATCAAGTTTTTAAATTAACTAACTAACAAAAGAATATGATTCGATTATTTTTCAAGATAAGCATATAAATAAAATTATTTGTCAAGTTGACAAAACTCTTAAGGTACATTTATTTTCATACGAAGAGCATTAGCAGTGAAAGAAATTAAAAAATAAACAAAATTGCTTATAGTATAAAATTAAGAGTCAAATCGGCAAAATATAAATTTGAAGCAATAAGAATAAAATAACAGAAAATAAAATGTAATATAAATGGGCTGTCATTTGTTATTTTTTCTGCCTTGCATTTAATTAAAAATGACAATGTCTCGCTATATTCTTTTTTATATTAATTTATTTGTTATAAAATATAATTCAACATTAGCCGTTCTTTAAAACTTTACATTGTCACTATCAATTTTGTAGGAGGTATAAAGTCAACCTTTTTATCTAAATTTCTAAAAAACTAAAATATTTAATTTATAATATGTTTTATTTGATAAATCATTAAAGAATCGTGATAAAAGTATTTTTGTGTGTTATTTTCAGTATTAGGTTATAGAAATCATAATATTTTTCATAAAATATTCCGATATAAGTCATCATAAATCATAATAAGGGACCTGAAACTTCCGTGAGATATGATTTTTCATTTTTGAGCTAGCTAAATGAGAACAAAATTTCTCATTTTAGGAATTTTTTTAATTTTTATTTTATAATTTTATATAACTTTAATAATTTATCTCATAATATTTAGACAATATTTTTAGAATTATGTATTCATTAATTAGGTTAACCCGTTAAGAATATATATATATATATATATATATATATATATATATATATATATATATATATATATATATATATATATAACTTTTGAAAGTTATGATTTTAAATATATTATAATTAATATTTTGTATGATTATAAGATTTTTGATACTTACAATCTTAAACATGTCATAACATGATTTGTGTGGCTATAAGACTTTTTTATTAGGATAAAATAGAGAGTTTAAAGTTAATTATTTTGAAAATAAAAGCGTGTTATTGTTACGAAAACTAACTAATAAGAAAAATAATGCCATATAAATAAGAATAGACGGAGTAAGGATGTTTGTGAGAAAAAAAGAAAAAAATGAAGTGAATCACATGGGTGATGGGGATGCTAACCTTTGACGTTGGCTCGGAGATAAAATTCATTACTATTGGGACCAAGATCAACATCATCAACAGCCTTGTAAGTCTCTCCTTTAGCCTTGAGAAGCCTCATGATCTCTTCTTCTTGCCCAAAGCGTATATGTATGTATATATATATATGGGAAAGTGGGTTCTACCGTTCCAGGGAGTAGGGGCTTAGTAGAAATCGAGGGTGGGTGGGGTTGGAAGAAGAATTTGAAGAAGAAGAATTTGAAGAGATGTAATTAAAGATATATGAGAGGGGGGGTGGGTGGTAGTTGGAGGATGAAAAGAACAAGAAGAAGAAGACGTGGTGTACTATATAGGTAGTTGGAAGCGGAGATGACAAAGAGAGACGGACAAAGAAGAAGTGAAGTTGCTCTTTTATCCCCTGAAAATGTATCATGTCTCCATGTTTTTCTTATATAAATGATCAGGTTGTTGAAACAGCATGATTTTTCATAAGTAATGTAAAAATTTAAAGGAATAAATATATCACTATGATAATAAACGATATTTTTTTTATATATATATATATATATCCAATTTTATTTTTCTATATTTACTTTTATCTATCTATCTATCTATCTATCTATCTATATCTATATTATTATAAAAACACGAATGTTTCACGCTAAATATCGAACGACTAAAATATCCCTGAAATATTGATCGACTTTTATACCTTTTTAGTCTTATTTTACTATATTTCTATTGGATTTTTGGTAATTTAATAAAAAATATCATATTTACTTTCTAGAATAACAAGGATTCGTAATATAAAGTCAAATTTATTTTGGTTACATAAACTCAAGTTAATTCCAAAAAGAATTTATATCCTTAGTAGTTGAATTAGAGTTACTTTGCAGTTAGACCAAGTACGAATTTGAATAGGAAACGTACATTACACAATTCACATAATGATGTACACGGAGCAACATAAAAGATTTAAACTATCTAATTAGATTTTTATGTCGCTCATCTCTTTTCATCACAAATACGGATAGTCTACGTAATTTTATCCCGTTATCTAACCATTATTATTTTTCAAATCAATTTCTCTCAAAACAAATAGCAAGAAATTAATATAATGTGATATTCATCTACATATTATTTTTGTAGAATTAAAAAAAAAAAAAAAAAGATAACAGTATTCTCTTAACGAAGAGTGCTTTTTTTTTTTTCTCTTTTGGTTTGTTTTAAAAAAAAGTGACGATATTCTCTTAACTGAAAAGTTTTCGGGAGAGAATGATCAAAGCTTACATGAGATTTGTACCGTGTGAACTTTTCTTGATTTTTTTCAATACTATCTTTTTAAATTTCAAAATATATAATATGATATTATTTTGTATGTTTTTTTTTTCTTTATGTGTTTGTTAAAAAACTAAACAGAGAAGAAGATATTGTCTCTTTTCTGATTAAGAAATTCTAGAAAGGGAGGTCATTACGTATTTTGTTTTCTTTTCTGTTTATTTATTTGAATTATCCATAAACTTTATTTGTACTTGTCTTCTTTATTTTATATAAGTGATTATGGTTTAAAAAAATCTAACCTCCTTAATGATTTTGCGCTAAAACTCACATAGATTTGTATTGCAGAAGCAAATTTAATTATCCTATTATTTTATTCACGATATTTTATTTTTACTTTATAGGATAGTGTTCTATGAAATTTCTAAATTCTAGGTAAGTGCTTTTGAACCACTTTCAAAGTTCAAAATTATATTTTAGATCCTTATGGAAAGAGTAATATCACAGTCTACATATAAACCCAATTTGATTCACCTTTAAAGTAGAAATTTTCACGCTAGAGATAACAGTAATACCAAGAAAGGATGAAAAATGAAGAGCCAATTTGCTGAAGACATTCGCTGAATTCTTGATATTTCAGATATGGATAGTATATGTCCAACTCAAATAGGTACTGTTTCTGGATACCTGAACTAAAGTATACCGTTGCATCAAAAATGTTAATATTGTTGCATTTTGCAAGTGTCTTTACAAATTTAATCACATAACTTTAATTGTGTCAAAAATTTATTAACGAATTGGTTTGGTTTATATGTATATTTTCTTTCTTTATGCTATGAAATTGGTCATTGAATCTCATATATATATATTTGAGTAAAACTTAAGAATATCTATGCAATTGAAGGTTTATTACTTTCGAGATGCATTTCATACTATTTGACACATATCTACATGCAATTGTAGTATTATTATTAAAATACAAATTTTCAAGGCGAAATGTTGATTATTGGCTAAATATCTACGTGCAATTATTAACGTGCAACGCACGTTCATAGATACTAGTTATTATAAAAGCATGAATATAATGTCGATTTACAAAAATAATCTTATAATATTAAACATAATAACTCAGAATAAAAGGACATAACCGGAATTCTAGATATTAACCTTATAATCCTATTAGTTTTAGGACATAATACTACACGTTAGGAATCCTACATGATTACCCTTAGGAATTCTATTAGTATAATTACTTTTGGGCTGTCTAATTCGTATAAAATTGAATAAGTAAATATCTTTAGTCATGTAATCCTATTACTTTTAGGATATAGTTATTAAAAGTTTTCTATTACTAATTTAATTTAAAAACGTATTATAATGTCCTATTACTAATTTAACTTAAGAATGTATTATATTGTCTAAATTCATTTAGAAAAAGTAGAGCCTATATTATTATAAAAGTATAAATACAATATTAATATACTAAAATAGCCCTAAAATATTAAACGAAAAAACTCATGGGGAAAGGACATAACTGCAATAACCTATTTTTTGGACTACAATACCTTCTATGCTAATTTTTATACAATACCTTCTATGCTAATTTAATATTTAAGTTTTTTAAATTAATAAAATTTTGTCTATTAAATTCTTATTAAAAATATGTAGGAAGGTTTAATAAAATCAATTTCATAAGAATCCTCCGTATTAGCGATACATTACTACTCCATAATGTCCAATAAACAACAACAACAACAACAATAACAACAACAACAACAACAACAATAACATACCCAGTATAATCCCACATAGTGGGGTTTGGGGAGGGTAGTGTGTATGCAGACCTTACCTCTACCTTTTGTGGAGGTAGAGAGGCTATTTCCAATAGACCCTCGGCTCAGGCAAGAATAGGTACCACAATAATAACAAGAAATAAGACGGGACAACACCGAAAAATAATATAAAAATAGCATACACAACAAGATAGTGTAAAAAAAAATTCAAATAACCCTACTACCAACCAAATGCGAGAGTACGTACTAACACTACCGGTATGAATAATCTAGACTATCTAACCTACTATACTAATCTTCGACCTCCACACCTTCCTATCACGGGTCATGTTCTCGGTCAGCTGTAGCTGCGCCATATCATGCCTAATCACCTCACTCCAACTCATCTTCGGCCTACCTCTACCTCTCCTAAGGCCCTCCAATGTCAACCTCTCACACCTCCTTACTGGAATGTCTGTGCTTCTCCTCCTCACATGTCCAAACCATCTAAGCCGTACTTCCCGCATCTTGTCCTCAATAGGGGCCACACCCATAATAATACTCCATAATGTCCAATACCAAGAAAAAATAAAAATAATATTAAATGGTCTGCATAAAGAGTTTAAATTGAAAAAAAAAATACCCCTACGATAATATATTTTATATTATATTTGAACTATCTTCCTACTCAAATAATATTTTTTTAATTAATTTTTCGTGTAATATTAAAAAATACCCAATTATTAAACAACAACTAAGAAAATATTTACGAATATAAATGTGTGAGAAAGAGAAAAAAATGGTTGGTAAGAGTCAATACCACTAATAATTCTACAGACATAAAGATCTAAAAGTGAAATACCATATCAATCTTTTACTCTTTGAAAATAAAATTTATGGTAGATAAAATTATAATTAAGAATAAATATTCAAAATAAGAGATGAACTAATATTAAGATCTGAATCAACATAGAATAAATTATTTTTTATGTTAAAACTAAATAATTAAATCTTTTAATTAATTATTTAACAATAAAATCCAATTCAGTTATTTTTTAAATTCATCATATGAGTAAAATTCTTATTCAAGTTAAAACAAAATCTTAGGGTATATAAATTTATTCCATAAAAGAGCATTAGAACACAAAGTAAAAAGGTTAGTATATTATTAAGAATCAAAATGTTATACAAGTGTCTGAGGAATAACAATCAAAACTAAATCCTAAACAAGAACAAGCTTTTAAGACTATATTATAAAGAGTCGACCCTGCTATAGTGAGATTATTCTTTGTAGATACCTCCGGTGAAATCGAAATAATATTTCTATGTCATGCATTACTTGCAAATATCATATCAAGAGGCATGACATTGTTAGGAATAATAGCAAGTGGTGTTCCAACAACGATTTTATTATGAGGCCATCCACTTTATATTTGATATACCTCTTCAAACAATTTAAATAACCATCATAAATATATCAAAGCAGAGAAATGGTGCTAAATTTATAAGGAAAGCAAAAATGATAATATGGGATAAAGCACTTATGGCTAAATATCAAACGATCGAAACAATTGCCCGGAGTTCAAAAGATATATTGGATATTAATAAACCGTTTTGTGAAACATTAATAGTTTGGAAGGTAATTTATGTCAAGTACTACCAGTAGTTCCAAAATTGACAAAAGCAGAGACTGTAAAAGCTAGCTTGCCAAAGTTATACTTTTGGCCTCAAATGAAAAAGATTCAACTGACAAGAAATATAAAGTAAGAACAGATTCAGTATTCAGTGCCTTCTTGCTTCGTGTCGGAAACGAAGAAGAGCATCCAATAAAAGATGATGTGGTTCTTCCTAAACACTTAGTTATCAATCCCAATGGTAATAGTAGTGCATTTGAGAAATATTTCTATCATTAGATTAAAACGCAATTTGTGCAAATCGCATGATAGAATTAAAAAGATATCTTAGCTAGCAGAAATGAATATGTTGATCAACTAAATAAGAGGTTTATTGCAAACTTTTAGAGTAAAAATAAAATATTTTTTTATTTTTGACTCAGCATAAAATGATACTAATAATTACTACCAAGAAGAATACTTAAATACTTTAATACCAAATGGCCTTCTACCATACATGTTTGTTGTCAAGTTTATTATTTCTTAAGTATGTTAGTGGTACAATATATATAATAGACTAAGTTAAAATTGATCTTCCATTGTATATAGGTTGATTTTGAAAAATAAATATGTCCTTCATGCTACTGAAAAACTTAGATACGCCGAATAACTTATTTAATAGCACACAAATGGTATATAAAAATTTTGACAATAACGTCATACATGCAAAAATTATGATACGGGTCAATGTACTTCTAAGTATATTCTTATCCTGCAATTCAACTTTCGTCTTTTGAAACTAAGGAATATCTTAATAAATTTGTGTAAAAATAATTTTTAGTATGTTAATATTTTGCAAATACAATAAATAAAGGACAAGGACAAACATACTAAATATTGGACTATATTTATCGCAATATGTTTTCTTGCACGAACAACTGTATGTTGCACTCTCAATAGGGATATCAAGATCGACAACAAGAGTTCTGATTAAGGCAGAGCAACCAAAGCATTAGGAGTAAACATACACAAAAAAATATTGTTCACAAAGAAGGGTTCGTTAAGATACCATCACATTAAATACTTTTAAACTATAATACATAATTATTTAACTAATATGACAAAATTGATCATTTGTATAAGTATTGATGATGTCCTTTTATTTTAAATTCATGTATTATGCTAATGTAATAATATTTTTTGGCATTTGGATGATTGTTATATTATTATACATAAAATTTCTGTCATTAATTAAATTTTATTGTTCCTTCATATAAATATTTAAATCATCACGTGCCATTATTAACGTGCAACATGCGTTCATAAATACTAGTTATCTATATATACATATCTTACAAAACGTTTCAACGAAACCGTGTAATGAGACACCCTTGGGACAAGGTAGATACGCCTATATGTTCAAAGAAATAAAAGGAAAACAATTATAAATACATATACACGTGTGTGCACAGAAAACGTCCCGCATAGTATGGAAAATATCGGAAACTTTCCCTATATAATAAAAAAACAAGTGCAAATTGTTTATTTTATTTTTAAAACCTCCCGGAAGGAGGGCTTTAAAGCACCCACTCTCACTTTAAAGATCTAATCCACAACCAAGGATGATTGTAAATTAACAGACATGATGTCCCTATTTTCTTTTAGTTACTGCTAATTCTTAGTTATGACTTAATTATGAGTCCTAGTCATGGTAAAAGCACCCTTTGCAAGCTAATGTTATCTAAACATGTAGGGATGTTTGTGTAGTTTTCAGTATTATAAGGGGACGTTTGTGCAAAATCTTTAGATAACATATACAATCTAGAGAAAGAGAGGCTCCATTTCAAAACAAACTGTTGACATTTACTAAGAAGATGCGTTACAAACACTGACTTTTGTCTTTATCCTTTCTGTTTCTTGTCTTTGGTTCTCTTTTTCTTGAAAGACCAAACAATATTAGTATTATTAGTAGTTGGCAGCGAGGAGGAGGGAGAGTCTGTGTGGTGGGTCGGCCAAGTGGCGACTATGTTCACTGATTAGCCATCGCTAATTCAGTCTTAACCATAATTCTTATCCTGAATGATGATGAGTGAGATGTGTGAAGGTTTTATTTGAAACCCCGATTTGCGAAATTGCAAAGCTTTTCAGTTCTCGGGCTATAGAGTGCAGAAGAAGAACACCACCAAAAAATGGCTAAAATTTTATTCTCTTTTTTTTTTTATCTGAACAAGCTAAGGTAAATGCAAAAAAATCTTTTCTACTTTTACTCTTAGGTTCACGACTATATCTTTTCTTCAATTTAATTTAGATTTTTTTTCTTTGTCTCAATGTGCTTCTCTTCTAATACTCATACCTCTTTAAATACATTTATAACATATTTATGTGTTGAAGTATAAAGTATTAGACACGGCTAATAGACTATTAATAGCTTAGGTGGTTAAAGTCAGTTAGTTAGTTAAGTCTCTTAGTAGGTGACAACTGTCACCAACTAAGTTAATAGAGGAGGTAGTGGAGGTTAGTAAGATTAAGTTGCTCGTATATATATATATATATATATATATATATATATATATATTGATACTGTACACATTTAGAAAATACAATTCATTTGAATGAAATAGAATATGAGTTGCTTCTCTGCAGAAGTTCATCTTCCTCTTCTCCTTCTCCTTTCTATCTTCTTAATTGACTGAAGGTTCTAGAACTCAACATGGCATCAGAGCGTATGAAGACGATCGATTCAAGCAGATCACTCTAATTGATTTATATTTCTAGGCCTTCTTCTCGTACATGCAATTGCTTCGATTCACCTCAATTTGTGGTTGAATCGTCGTTGAGTAATTAGAAACTTTTTTTCACTAGTTTGGGCTCTGGTTTCTGGTCATCAATGACGGTCGAAGTTGATGGTACTAGTACAGGCACAGGAGTTGAGGATATCTCTGCTAATGCGAGTCAATTTCGATCTGGTACTACAATTCTAGTAACAGATCCAACTCGTGTTGGTACTACAGTCATAGATCAACATCATCGGGAAAATTTTTAGGATAGAGACTACGCTAATAGTCCTTTTGAATTAACACTTTGAGATCGCTTATCACGTCTGGCCTGCCAAATAAATATGAAATTATAGCAGGCAAGAGCTTAAAACCTAAAAACTTGACCTTCTAATAAAAGACCTACAAGCAAAGTTCCATAGAAACCATAATATCAAAGAAAAGAAGCAAAATCTGGAGATGAAGTATACAATTTTCTTTTCCATATTTAATGGAGCAAAGCAAAATCTGGGAACTAGGGAACAACATTGAAAATAACAAATAGGCTACCTACTATCGGTACAACCTGAACCTATCTAATTCTTTTTTAAGACATTATTAAATAAAACAAATTTTTTTATTAATCACTAGAAAGAAAAAATGAATTTATTTTTATCAAAACTTTCTTGTCAAAATGCAGGTGATCAAATAAAATAGACGTGTATGAATAAATGGAGTACAAACGTTAATATCTCGAGAAGTAAACATGTGATTTCTTCTTCTTTTCCGTTTGTTTCTTTTTTATGCCCTTAAATAACTAGTTATTATTGTTTTGCTTTCATTTTTCTATCTAGATGGCGTGAGGAATTTGCTCAATTAGAATGGGAGGACAAAAGGATGCCTCACAAATCTTTACCAATGACAATAATCTTTTGTAGATGGCAATGCATTTAATGTACAAAATTCCCTATAAACAAAAAAGTTCTCAATTGCGGGCTCAGGTCTAAGGAGTGGATAAGTTGGATAGGTTTTTTCCCACCTACTCTATCTCCTATTAGGAGGTTGTTTATTTACTAGCACTAGAGTGAGGTTGGGCCAAGCTAACACTTAGCGCTCAAATTTAGACCAGCTAACAATGTTACGTCTCATTCAAGTTAGTGAAGCTGGCGAAAAATTTAATCTGCGCATGAACACATTAGAAGTGGAGTGTTGGCTCGTACTAGCATGAACCCAATATTTTAAAAGTTGAAATAATGGTTTATGATTACATTGTTATTAATGAGAAACGTATAAAGAAGAGATTAAAGCATGTAAGTAAGTTTCAGAAAGAAGATCTATATAGCTCTACAGACTAAATGCTTTATATCATTCACATGTATAAAAATTCATTCAAGTAGTACAAAAGTCAACAAAACGCCTACTTGTGGATGGTTTTCATGATCACGAGACTAATCTATTACATATAAACTCTTCGCAAGTTGACAAAATATAATATTTCCATGATTTTTCTTGCAACTTTCGACGAAAAAGTTGATACTATATTATTTGTTAGTCTAAAATACAAATGAAAATAGTAGAGAGAAAGCATAGAAGCAAGAGAATGTTGTAATTTCCATGCCTTTTTAAAATACCATCCATCGTGCATTCCTGCTTTGCTTCAATAGTAGAGAGTAAACGGACATATTGCAGGCTTCAAAAATCCCTGTACATTAAAAAGAATTGTAAGAACACACAACATATAAGATAATTTATGCGGCGAACAATTAATCTTTTACAAGTGCACCCTGATGAATAAGTTGTACTTTAAAGGGTCATTACAAATGATATTTCGAGACAAAAAACACATAATTTAGGTGCAGAAAGTAACAAAAAGCAATGATAGTAAAACATGATATTAGCATTGGGATTGGGTCATTGGCTATCATTTTAGTTCCCTAAATCTAACAGTTAAAGCCACTGTTGATTCCTTATGTTACCCCTTTCAATATTTTTGACACTGCAATTTCATGTCTTCCATCTAATTAAAACCTAAAATATAGATTATATATTGTGATAAGAGAAAAGAATAGATTATATTCCTTGTTACTTTTTTTTGTCCTTATTTGTTCTTCTACCTACTCTCAGGGACTTTATCAAGGCCCAATAGCTGACAGTTAAGCCTTTCATTCTTATATTTACATCAGTTCTCTCTTTCATATTGACCGGACTTGCTAATGGAGTATTTAAGACCCGGAAAGATGGCAATGATATAGATTCATTTGCTTAACAAACCCTTCAGTAAGGACTCTATACCTAAAGTATTTGCATTAATTTTTCCAACTCATGTCGAATTATAAATTTTGATATCATTATCTGAAATTATCATAGATAATGAACACTAAAATGGAGAACAAATACTTTTCAATATATTATTTTGCTAAGTCATTTGGTTACCAACTTTACATTTCTTTGTAACGACCTGACCGGTCATTTTGAGATCTAGCATATTGCTCGGCGGTTTGAGTGACCAGCTTCACTTCATATATTATGACTTGTACGTGTGGTTGGTTTTGATTTTCGAGAGATTCAGAGTTGATTTGGAAGAATAATTCTCAATTCGGAAGCTTTAAGTTGGAAGAGTTGACAAATGTTTGACTTTTAAGTAAATGACCTCGGAATCATGATTTGAAGGTTCCTATAGGTTCGAAAGGTGATTTCGGACTTAGGCATATTGTCACGCCCCAACCTCGAGAAACGCGACCGACGCTCAACCGAGTGAACCCGGTCGAGCAAGCCTGCTAGATACTTTCTACCCAACTCACCCATGATCAAGAAAAAAGACAAGATTACATTAATTAGATAGTACGAAGTTCATACATACAATATTAAATCATTTCATTAGTTACTTCACTACTATGTCTCAAAACACACATATTCTTATAGTTTGAGTGGAACAAGTGATAAAACACAACATAACTTGTTTAACATTTTTAACACTCATATACAACCCACATAGTATCTACGTAGCCTCTAAAAGATACAAAAGAGTCTATGATATTGTCGGCGACAAGGCCCCGGCTATACCTTGAGACGTGACAATAGGAAAAGATACAATACATTACCCCGAAATGAAGTGGGGCTCACCAAGTCTGCTGGGAAGAGGATATGCCACTAACGCTGATCAACACTGCCTGCTATGTAATCACCTGCATCCATTTAAAGATACAGCGCCCCCGATAAAAGGGATTTAGTACCGTCGAATAGCACTAGTATATATAGCTAAACACCATCTCAATAGAATGAATAATAATACAAGAAAAACAGTCAAGAATTCAATACGAGCTTCAAATAACATTAAAACATCATGTTGAGGATCACTTAAATTTTCAAGTCAATTTCCATATTATTAGGTTGGGTGATCTCTAGAGCTGATATACAGGATATGCGATCACATATGCGACCCCAGAATGGTTATGCGGTCCGCATATCAGCCGCATAATTTGGGTGCCAAAACGGGAAAGGAACTGATCGGGTCTGCGGTCATTATGCGGCCCGCAGACCTGTTCTGCGGTGGCATAATGCACCGCAGAACCTCCCTCCGCAAAACTCTAAGGCTGATTATGTGATCAAAGTGCGGCCCGTGAAACGGTTATACTATCGCATAATGGGCCGCGAAAATGACATCCAAAATGACCCAGAAAACTATCTCACTCTGCGATCATTCTGCGGTCTGCAGAGTTGTTCTGAGGCGGCAGAATGGGCCGTAGAAATGCCTACTTCCGCCCAACATTTCCCTTCAACTCCCCAGCGCACTGTTCAATCCAAAAAAAAGTTCGAACCGCGGCTCGCAAGCTTGCCTCGAAAAATTTCTACTATTACTGGCCTCTATGCCTGCCCCGGCATCACGGAACCCCGGTTTTTAGGAAAATTTTCAAGGGGCCTAACATCTTCCCCCACTTAAGATCATTCGTCCTTGAATGAGGGTCAAGGTTCACTATGAACATCTTAAGCACTCAATTTTCATACCACACACCTTCAGCCCGAAATTTGACTAACTCCCTAAATTCTCAAAAATTTCGCCAGAGTTTCCCCCGGTAACTAGGCCTATCTACCTGTCAGAGAGCCCTAGAAACACATCCTTAAAACATATTCATAAACCAATAACATAACATAAGTCATAACAACACCAACCGTGGCCTCACAAACAATATATTACCAGAAAGGGACACCCTTAACATCAATTTGTTCAAATGATACATAATTCATAGAAGGTAACCCTTAGAATTTTCATAGAACACAACTTAATAAATAAATGGTATCCAAAAAATAAGGATACTTTCTCTTCATTTCTTCCTCGGCCTCCCAAGTAGCCTCTTCAACTTGTTGGTTTCGCCATAGCACTTTCACGGAGGCAATTTATTTATTTCTCAACTTCAAGACTTGCCTATCAAGAATGGGAACTGGAATTTCTTCATATGACAGTTCTTCAATAACCTCAATGGCCTCAACCGGCACAATAGCTGACGGATCTCCAACTACCTTCTTTAACATAGACACATGGAATACCGGGTGCACTAATGACATCTCTGGTGGTAGCTCAAGCTTGTACGCCACCTCAACAATCCTATGAATGATTCTGTATGGTCCGACATACCTCAGACTCAATTTTCCTTTCTTACCAAATCGCATTACACCTTTCATGGGGGAAATTTTCAAGAATACCCAATTATCTTCTTTAAACTCCAAATCCTTACGACGAGTATCCGAATAGGACTTTTGACGACTCAGAGCAGTCTTCAACAGCTCCTAAATGATTTTAACTTTTTCCATAGCCTGATGTACGAGGTTTGGCCCTATCAACTCTGCTTCCCCAATCTCGAACCACCAAATGGGAGATCTACATCTCCTACCATATAATGCCTCAAATGGTGCCATCTGAATACTAGCATGAAAGTTGTTGTTATAAGCAAACTCTATGATTAGCAAATGATCATCCCAGCTACCCTTGAAGTCGTGAACACAAGCACGCAATATGTCCTCAAGCGTATGAATAGTACGCTTTGCTTTCCCGTCCATCAGTCTGTGGATGGAAGGCTATACTAAGATTCACATGTGTACCCAACCCTTGCTGAAATTTCTTCCAAACGTTTGCCGTGAAATGAGCCCCTTGATCGAAAATGATAGAAACTGGAGTACGATGTAGCCTGACTATTTCCTTGATATACAACTGAGCATACTATTCCGCTGTGTCGATAAATTTAACTGGCAAGAAATGTGTTGATTTCGTGAGCCGATCCACAATCACCCAAATTGAGTCAAACTTGTGTGGAGTGCGTGGTAATCCTCCCACAAAATCCATATTAATCATTTCCCTCTTCCACATTGAAATTTCTATGTTTTGTGCCAACCCACCAGGCCATTGGTGTTCGGCCTTGACTTGCTGGAAATTCGGACATCTTGCCACAAAGTCCACCACATTACTTTTCATGTCATTCCACCAATAGACTTCCTTGAGATCATGATACATCTTCGTAAAACCTGGGTGCACGGAATACCTAGAAATGTGAGCCTCGGTCATGATTCTTTCTCGAAGATCATCTACATTTGGAACACATAGCTGCCCTTGGTACTTTAGTGTACCATCATCGATGTCAAGAGTAAAAACCATAATTTTAAGTTTTTGAATCCCCTCCTTCAACTGCACCAAAAATGGATCGTTGTATTGCTTCTCTTTGAGTTCCATAACAAGCGATGATTCAACCCTATTTTGTACAATTACCCCTCCTCCTATGGAGTCCACAAGACGAACTCCCAAACTAGCCAATCGATGAAATTCCTTGGCCAACGGCCTTTGACATGCCTTCAAGTGAGCTAAACCACCCATAGATTTTCGGCTAAGAGCATCCGCCACAACATTGGCTTTCCCCGGGTGATACAGAATATCAATGTCGTAATCCTTGAGTAACTCAAGCTATCTTCTCTGCCTCAGATTCAACTCTTTTTGTTTGAAAATATATTGAAGGCTCTTGTGGTCCGTGAACACATCCACATGGACCCCGTACAGATAATGATGCCAAATCTTCAATGCAAAAATCACCGCCACAAGTTCTACGTCATGTGTTGGATAATTCTTTTCATGATTCTTAAGTTGCCTAGAAGCATATGCTATAACCTTGCCGTGTTGCATTAACACACACCAAAGCCCAATTCTTGAAGCATCACAATATACAACAAATCCATTTGCACCCTCTGGCAGGGTCAACACCAGCACTGTAGTCAATCTTGATTTCAACTCCTCGAAGCTCCTTTCACAAGCCTCGGACCATTGGAACTTAACTGCTTTCTGAGTCAATTTAGTCAACGGAGAGGTAAGAGTAGAGAACCCCTCCACAAAATTTCTGTAATACCCTACTAAGCGTAAGAAACTGTGAATCTTTGTTGGCGTTGTAGGTCTAGGCCAATTCTTCACCGTTGCAATCATTTAAAGATCAACCCTAATTCCTTATCTGGAGATAACATGACCCAAGAATGTGACAGATTCGAGCCAAAATTCACATTTTGAATATTTCGCATATAATTGGTGCTGATGAAGAGTCTGCAAAACTTCCTTGAGATGATCGGCATGGTCCTGTCGACCTCGTGAATACACAAGAATATCGTCAATGAACACTATCACAAAGGAATTGAGAAAAGGCTTGAAAACTCGATTCATAAGATCCATGAAAGCCGTTGGGGCATTGGTTAGCCCAAAAGACATTACCAGGAATTCAAAGTGCCCATACTGGGTCCTAAAAGCTGTTTCCAGAATATCCTGCTCCCTGATTTTCATTTAGTGGTACCCGGACTGCAAATCAATTTTGGAGAAGTACCTAGCACCCTGTAACTGATCAAACAAATCATCTATTCTTGGTAATGGGTATTTGTTTTTGATTATGACTTTGTTAAGCTGCAGGTAGTCAATACATATACGTAATGATCCATCTTTCTTCATCACAAAGAGAACCGATGGGCCTCATGGTGACACACTCGGTCGGATGAAACCCTTCTCTAACAAATCCTTCAATTGTTCCTTTAGCTCCTTTAATTCTGCTGGTGCTATTCTGTAGGGTGAAATAGATATAGGATGCATGTCTGGCATCACATCAATCCCAAAATCAATCTCCCTGTCTGGTGGGATTCCAGGGAGTTCATCAGGAAAGACCTCCAGAAATTCATTCACAACAGGCACAGACTCAGGTGTAGGCACCTCAGCATCGGTGTCCGTAACCCGCACCAAGTGATAGATACACCCCTTATTAATCATCTTCGTGGCCTTAAGGTAAGAAATAAACCTACCCTTCGGCACCACATTATCCCACTTCCATTCAACAACTGGATTCTTTGGAAATTCAAACCTCACAATTGTAGTTCGGCAATCGAGCTTGGCAAAACATGAATAGAAAATCGACCATCCTCAATTCTATGAGATCGACCACGTTGTCCCAACCACGTACCGTGACAACACAACCCCTATAAACTCGTGCGGCCACAATAGACTCGCCAACCGGAGTAGATACAGAGAACGGCTCAAGAAGTTATTCCGGTTCTATCCCAAATTCCATAGCAGCATAAGGGGTAACATAGGACAAGGTGGAACCGGGATCAATAAGAGCATATACATCATGAGATTGGACAATTAATATACCTGTGACAACATCTGGAGAAGCCTATGCACTCTGGCGACCACTTATAGCATAGAACCGGCTGGGTCCTCCTGAACCCCGCACACCACCCCTAGCTACACCACGCCCTGCTGGTACTGGAATGCCTCGAGCTGGAGGGGGTGCTGAAGATGTAGCAGCTGCAGAACTGGATGGCTGTGTTGTGCCCCTGCTCGCACCCTGGCGGGATGAACAACATTCCCTCTGAATATGACCCCTCAATCCGCACCCGTAACATATAGGTAGGTCCATGTAGCAGATCCCCGAGTGCATCTTCCCACACCTGGGGCATGGGGGCCTCCGCTGCTGCTGTAATCTCCCTCCTGATTTGCCCTGCTGGTAGGGTCCCCTGATGCCCTGATTGGGCCTGAAACGAATCCCTTGCTGCTGACTGGGCCCTGCTGGTGGTGCACTGGCTAAAGACTGAGCAAAAGACTGGGATGGCCTGATGACCCTTTCCTAAAAGCTGATCTTCCCCTACCAATTGACTTTCCAAAGTTGCCGGCGGACCGGGCCTTGCTGGTACCCTCTTGCTCTATTCTGTTCTTCAACTTACGGTTCTATGTAGCTTGAGCAACTGCTACCATCTTCCCATAGTTAATATCTGAATTCAAGGCAGCTATAGCGGCCTCATTGATAACCAAGGGGCTAAGGCCCTGCACAAACCGACGCACTCTAGCCTCCATAGTAAGCAACATGAGAATCGCATATTTAGACAGATGTGCGAACTCCATGTGATACTCCTACACACTCTTACTTCCTTGATTAAGGTTCTCAAACTCTGCGGCACGAGATGCCCTAGTCTCGGCCTACAAGAAATGGTCCATGAAGACGTCAACAAACTCACTCCACCTCGCTGGAGGGCTCTCCTCCTCCTGAGAGTCCTCCTACAGCTCAAACCAAGAATAGGTCACCCCTTTTAGGCGGTAGGCGACCGACTCTACTCCCTCTGTCTTAGTAGCGCGCATAACCCGGAGAGTATTATGCATCTCATCAATAAAGTCCTGTGGGCCCTCCTCGGGATTAGTACCCGTGAACACCAGAGGATCCAACCGAAGAAATCGGTTAACCCTAGAACCACTAGAATCCCCTTGTTGGCTAGAAGAAGTGGGTGAAACATTTGATCTCTGGGCCTGAGAAGCCACTATTTGTGTCAATATCTGGATAGCTCCCCTAAGATCCCCATCTGAAATACCAGAATAGGAAGCTGGGGCTGAAGGTGGAACCAGAATATCAGTTAGAGGAACCGTTGCTCCCTCAGTAGGTGAAGGAACTGGTGTGGCCTGCTCAGGTGTAGTGGAATCAAGTAGTGTAATAGTCGGGGGATTATCCTCACCCCTCGGGTATTCACCCGCCTCACTCAGTAAAGGGTAAACTGCCACTCCTAAGGCGGCATTGGCTCCTTGACCAGTTCTTTCTCTCTTCTTAGGTTCCATGTAATGAAAGTAAAAACATGCACGATTTAGAGGAGGAACAGTTTCACAAATAGTTTCATCGCACGATCCAGAATATTAAAGAAGGGTATTTTTAATAAATATCCAAGTAGCCTCTAACTTATGGATGTGGTGTACAACACACCGATAAGAAAGACTCTACTAGACATTGCTCTGAGACATCCCAGGACACTTTAAAACCTTAGGTTCTGATACCAAGTTTGTCACGCCCCAACCTCGAAAAGCGTGACTGACGCTCAACCGAGTGAACCCGGTCGAGCAAGCCTGCTAGATACTTTCTACCCAACTCACCCATGATCAAGAAAAAAGATAAGATTACATTAATTAGTCAGTACGAAGTTCATACATACAATATTAAACCGTTTCATTAGTTACTTCACTACTATGTCTCAAAACACACATATTCTTATAGTTTGAGTGGAACAAGTGATCAAACACAACATAACTTGTTTAACATTTTTAACACCCATATACAACCCACATAGTATCTACGTAGCCTCTAAAAGATACAAAAGAGTCTATGATATTGCCGGCGACAAGGCCCCGACTATACCTTGAGACGTGACAATAGGAAAAGATACAATACATTACCACAAGATGAAGTGGGGCTCACCAAGTCTGCTGGGAAGATGATATGCCACTAACGCTGATCAACACTGCCTGCTATGTAACCACCTGCATCCATTTAAAGATGCAGCGCCCCCGATAAAAGGGATGTTAGTACCGTCGAATAGCACTAGTATGTATAGCTAAACACCATCTCAATAGAATGAATAATAATACAAGGGAAACAGTCAAGAATTCAATACGAGCTTCAAATAACATTAAAACATCATGTTGAGGATCACTTAAATTTTCAAGTCAATTTCCATATTATTAGGTTGGGTGATCTCTAGAGCTGATATACCATAATCCACAATACCACCGTGTACTTACACGGAGTCCGATCATGACCCGATCGGCTAGGTTGTCTCATTTGAGATATCAACCATAACCATAATTTCATCATAATTTCCAGCACATTTACCACCATGTGTGCGGCATGGCGTCCGATCACGGCCCGATCGGCTAGGCTGTCTTACCTAAGACATTACCTTTTTGAGTCAATCATCTCACATTATACTTCTGTCATATTCTTTCGATTCATTGGCACTAGTGGCCACAATTATAAAGTCATTCTTGGCACTTGGCCGTTTTTCATAATTCTAGTTCCCTTTTCCATATTCAAACATCATTATCATTATCAACAACAATAAGGCCTTCCATTCAAGACATTAAACATACATAAGAGCAATTTCGGAATCTTAGGCACATAGAGGCTTTTCATACAATTTGGTATAACAACCTTTATTTCGATCTTGACATGATGTGTTAACATTTCTAACACGTATTCCACATTTTGAACACATCCTCAAATGGAAAGATGAGATGATGAAGCATTTAGAATAAACATTGAACATACATCCTTCAACACAAATACATTAGGAGTAGCCAATTCAATAATGGTCAAGGACTTACACCAATTACATGAACACCGGGGGATTCGATTCTAAGAAGAAGGGGGTTTAGCCAACAAACCTCAATTGAGCTTCCTTTAAACTGTAAAACGTTCCAGAATTCTTAGCACTTCAATCTATTTTATAAATATAACAAGTTGGACAAATATTAGGAAGATGGTCATTATTCTAGCTCATTTGAGCATTTTATCATTCACTAGGTGTGGAACAATGTTTTAAGGCCCTTTTTGTGGAAGATTCCATCATTTTCCAACCCATTCTCTACCATTTTTAGCTCCCAACCTTCCCACATACTTCAAGAACACATGCATGCAAGACAACAACCCACACACCCAATAATTGTCTCTCTAATTATCCCATTTTTATAAATATTTAAAATTGAGAGCTAGGACATAGATTCTTACCTTTAGGGTAAAGACTTCCTTTATTAATCCTCAATGATTGAGCAAGAATTGATGAATAATAGGTTGAAGGTTGCTCCCCCACTCTAATAAAACTCTCTCACTCTAAAACATAAGAAATGTGCTCAAAATGGGCTATGGCATATGTTTTAACAAAAAAGGGTCGGGTTTAAAAACCCCAAAAATGAAGCCCCAGAACAGGATATGCGTTCACATATGCGACTACCGAATGGTTATGCGGTCCACATATCGACTGCATAATTTGGGTGCCAAAATTGGAAAGGAACTGATCGGGTCTACGATTATTATGCGGCCTGCAGACCTGTTTTGCGGTCGCATAATGTGCCACAGAACATCCTTCCGCAAAACTCCAAGGCTTATTATGCGATCAAAGTGCAGACCGCAAAACGGTTATGCGGTCGCATAATGGGCCGCGAAAATGACATCCAACATGACCCAGAAAATTGTCTCACTCTGCGACCATTCTGTGGTCCGCAGAGTGGTTTTGGGACCACAGAATGGGCCGCAGAAATGCCTACTTCCACCCAACATTTCCCTTCAACTCCCCAGCGCATCACGTAACCCCGATTTTTAGTAAAATTTTTACGGGGCCTTATACATATGTTTGGGTTGAGTATCGGATGGCCCGGGAGCGATTCAACGCTTATTATCAGAAGTTTGCACTTTTGAAGGTTTGAAATTTGCCAAGTTTGACTTAGAATGTACATTGGTATTATCGGACTCTAGACGGTGTTACGAGACCTTGGATAGGTTCATCTTACTGATTGGAACTTGTGCGTGAATATTGGTCGAGATCCGGAATGTCTAAGTGTGATTCGGACTCGTTCGGCGAAGTTTGAATGTTTGAAAGTTAAAACAAGGATTTCGATCGTCGATTCATGGTTTTGATCGTCGATTCGGGTGTGTTTCAGGATTGTTTCAGACCAAGTTTGGGTGATTTGCTACTACTTGTTGCTGGTTCTGGTTTTGTTCTTCACGAACGCGGTGGTAAGCTCGTGTTCGTGAAGAAGGATTTGAGTTGGAGGTCGTTTGTTCTTTGCATTCGCGATTGGGGATTCACGTTAGCAAAGGTTTGGGCAGTGGTGCTCCGCGTACCAGGTTCGCGATGAAGAAGCTGGGCATGAAGACATGATCTTCATGTTCGCGGAGGTGTGACTGCATTCGCGAAGGGGCAACCTGGTAAAGTTTTGCATTGGCGAGCCTATTCTCGTATTCACGTAGAAGATTCTGGGAGCAGAAGTTGAGTGTGCTACCCGAACGCGAGGCACGTGTTGCGTTCGCGAAGACGGACGCCTGAGAAGTGTATAAGAGTTTCAAATGGGGTTTTTGAATCATTTCATCTCATTTTTCTCATTGGAGTCAATCTCAGGGCGATTTAGGAGTGCCATTTTCGTCATCTATCATATAGTAAGTGATTTCTACCCATTGTGAGTTAAATACATGGATTATATATGGATTCTAACATGAAAATTGTTAGAAATTGTGGGATTTTAGATGAAAACCTAGAATCAGTATTTTTGGATTTTGACTACAAAATTGGATATAGAATCGGGTTTAAATTATATATTTGAGTTCATGGTGATATGATTAATATTTTTCTTCAAAAATTTTCGGAATCCCAACACGTGGGCCCGAGGATTGACTCTGTTAACTTTTCGAGCAGAGTTGCGAATTATTATAAATTGTTAAACTATGAGTATTGGAGTATAATTTGATTGGTTTGTAGGTTGTTTTATTAATTTAGGATCCTTTGGCATCGGTTTGAGGTGTTATAGAGGCGTTGGAGCCGGTTATCAAATTTTCGAGAGGTGAGTCTCCTGCCTAACCTTGTGAGGAGAGAATTTACCCCGCAGGTGCTATATTTGCTATGTGCTTCATGTTGTGGGAGCTACGCATGTATGAGTTGACGAGTGTCCGTGGGTATGCTAGAATTCCTGTTTAGGTTCGGGTAGACTTAGACTCACGTTGTGCTTTAATTGTAATGTTTGAGTTAATAATTCCTGTTTAATTGCATTAATTTACATTTTTACCTGAGACTAGACTTGCGTAAATTATCGGATTTTTGAATTTAGATATTTGGCGAGCTACTTGTTTAGCAGTAGAGATTACACTTCCTTTTACGGATTTCTCCCGTGTTGTACGTATTTGTCCGAAAGTTTCTTGAAATTTACAACTCACACATACATTCGTGAGTGGGGCCAGTGAGCCATCAAGTCTTCACTATTCCCATGGGATTGGGCTGAATGCCTTAGTAGTATCATTATGGGATCGAGTCATTCGCCTCGGTAGTATTATGAGATGCATCTATGGTTCGTGCTGGTCGACTCTCAGCAGTGTACATGATTATGGGATAGGCCTGAATGCCTCAGCTTGGATCGGGCCATAAGCCACGGCAGGAAATCGTGCCTTTACTCTCGTGGGAACAGGTCGCTCGCCTCGGCAGAATCGTGCGTCATACTTAATAAGAAGCCAGTGTACCCGTGAGTTTTCCTGGCATGAGATGTGACATTTTACTTATTGTTGATCATTATGTATTCCATTTGAGGAGGTATCCAGTATTTGAGGACTTCGTGTTTACCATTCAGTTGTGGATCATCTTATACATCTATACATGCTCTCACTATTTTAGTTGCTATGCTTCATACTTGCCTACTCTTATTATACATGATTTATTGGACCACTAACAAGTGTTGATGTCGACTCCTCGTGACTACTTCTTTGGATTTAGGCTAGATACATACTGGATATGTGTTGATTTACGTACTCATGCTATATTTATGCACTAATTATGCAGGTACTGAGACAGGTTCATTTGGTGGTCATCTTGGCGCACAGGCGCAGCTCCTGAGGGGACTTTATGGTGAGATGCATTCCATGTTATGATCCATAGCACTCGAAGTCTCCATCTTATTCATTTATTTTATTCTATCTATTTTATATTCCAGACAGATGTTGTAATAGTATTGTAACACTGGGTTTTGGAGATTTATATTTTGCTCGTGGTTGTATTCTGTTACGATTTCGGGTTTATATTTCGGCCACATTTGAAAATTTAAAATAATGACATCTATATTTTTTATTAAAATAAATGAACTTTCACTCTTTATTTCTTTAATTATTTTGAAATGCATTTTGGATTTACTATCGGCGTATTGATTTAATTGTTGGATAGCCTAACGATGGCGTTTGGCGCCATCACGACCTATTATGGGATTTGGGTCGTTACATTCTCTATCTTTAAATTTTAATCTATCGTATGGTTGCGACAACCTCAATGCACTACGGAAGGAAACTACTGCATTAAGAGCAAGAAACACTGAGATTCTAATGCCTCTTTTTCATTTTTTGAATAAAAGAGTGATATTTCAACATTGTTATTCCCAGAAATAGTACAAAAAAAACAAAGAGAATAAGGCTGTCACGATCCAAACCATCACCGATCGTGATGGCGCCTAACCCACTTGCGACGCAAGCCAACAAATAAATAACAACGAAACATAGTAATAAGTTACATATTAAATAAATCTTAAGCCATATAACCATAGATAGAAACCAAGTCAATACATAAATCCCTAGAAACCGGTGAGTCATGAGTTCTAATATATGAGTACAAGTCTGAAAATATAATATAATAGCTGAATCAAATACTGTAATAAAATGATAGAAGGGAACATCAGGGACTACGATTAGGATGCAGCTCTATCTCGGGTGTAATGACCCCTCTGGTCGTTTTGTCAGCCCCATTCCCCTAATTAATGCTTTCTGTGTGCGTTTTTGTTGTCTTGTAACTTGCGGGGTTGGTTGGCTTGGCTTCAAGAAGGGTTGAGACCGATTGGATACACATAGTCTCATTTTGGAAGCTTAAATTATAAGAGTTGACCAAGGTTTGAATTTTTTATAAACGAACTCGGATTTGTGATTTGATAGTTCCATTATGTTCATATGGTTATTTTGGCCTTGGGAATATATTATGATTTGTGTTTGGAGGTTACTACGATATTTTGGCACTATTTGTCGAAAATTGACAATTTTCAGGTTTGGAGAGGTCCTAAATTTTAATAGGAGTTGACTTTGATGATATCAAATTCAGATTATTTTTTGAAACTTTGAATAAGTTTGTTTTATCATTTTACACTTGTGTTCAAAGTTTGAAGGTAGTCCGAATTAGTTAGGCTTGAATCGGACGCTTGGTTGGAAGTTTGGAGGTTATTGAACTTAAAGAGAAGCTCAAGTTGTGCTTTAATCGTCGATTCTTGGTTCTGATGTTAGTTGTGGTGTTATGAGCATTTGAATAAGTTTGGATAAGGTATTGGGACTTTTTGGAATGATTTGATGGGGTCTCGGGGGGCTCGCGTGTGTTTCGGGATAGTTTCGAACCATTTCCCCTTGATTTGGAATTGCTGGTTTTCTGGTGCTGAGCAGTCCTTCGTGATCGCGGAGCTTGTCTCACGATAGCAGAGAAGGGGGTACTGGTAGACTAGATTTTCCTCTTTGCATCCGCGTGGTTGGAGTCGCACTCGCGGGGGGCTTGGGAGCAGGTGAAATGCGTTCACGTGTAGCGGGCGCAATAGCGATAGAGTGATTCCTGGCAAACAGATTGTGTTCACATTCATGGAGTAGGGCTCGCGTTCGCGTAGGCTTAGCAAGTTGGGGCATTGCGTTCGCAAAGGGGGACTGCGTATTGGTGAAGTGGAGCAGCAACTCGACGGACTTTTAGCTTTCATGATCGCGAAGGGTGTGTTGCGATCGCGATGCATATCGCTAGGTAGAACAGTTAAGTGTTATATTATAGGATTTTACTCATTCTCTCAATCTTGATTCCCCATAGATTTCTATACCTAAAAATATGTATTTTTAAATGAAAATTCAGGATTTTTGTGTACGACTTAAGAGGGTATATTTTGAGAATTTGAAGGTTGATTTGGACTCGATTTTAGTATCTAATCACATATTTGGACTCGTGGGATTATGGGTAGTTGGGATCTACCCCTTGACTCTTAGGTTTTGACCATGTGGGCCCGAGTTAAAATTTTGGACTTTTGGAGATTTGATTAAAGATCTAAGATTTATTGTTTGGAGTTATTTTCTACGGTTTTATTTGACGGCATTGAGTTTGTTTTACTAGATTCAAGTCGTTTGGAGTTGAATTTGGACGGAAGGCAATTGTTGTTTGATTTTAGCTTACCGGACGAAGGTAAGTCTCTTGGCTATCCTTATAAGAGGGAATCCTCCACATATGTGACTTACTAAGCTGTTTACAATGTTCTAATTTAATCATATTATTTATCATGAGTCAATTAGTCTATAAAATCTACTAAATATTCATGGAGCAAATAAAATAAGTGTATGACTACGAATTTATAATAAAGCTCAATATATCAAAACAAACCTTTATGTCAAACCAACAAGTCATAACCCTAGACATGATCCTAGATCTTGAACATAAATTATCACGTCGTCATAGAATTAATTGGACATGAATAACAACCTCACATAATCCAACAAAGGCACAACCCAAGTCAACAATACCAGATTTGGTCAAGCCCTAGCTATGTATATACGCTTGTCACCTCGCATATACATGGCTCCTAAATCATGAATCAAGTTTAAGTTGTTGTGATAAATACAACTACATGATTTGCCATAGACATCTTTTAGCCATCGTTGCATACACATATGCATGAGTGGATAGAGTTGGTGTTTGAGGAAAGTTGAGGATTTTTGCGTTACAGACAGTTGAGCAAATATTGGTATTGATTATTTGATTGATGATTATTATTAGAAAATAATCAAAATTTGCATTATGGATTCGTCCCTCCGGAGTCTGTTGATTATCCATGTTAACTTGGGCCCTGTGAGCGTAGCCATCCATGATTCCTTTAGTGCTTGTTGGACAACTGACCTATGTCAAGCACATGAATTTGTGCTGTGAGTTGTTGAGAAAGGGATCCTGAGCATACATATGCATATTTTCTTAGACATATGCAATAATTTGATGTAAGTATTATTGACCCGTGTCATGTCTTACTCGCAAATTTAGATGCTGATATCTTATTTGATCTCTGTTATTTGTAAAAGCATGCCTAAATACTGTATGAACAGTATTTTAAGTTTTTATTCTCATTTGATGATACCATCCCTCCTTTCATATCGATTAATTCTCTCATCTGATTATTTGATTGTTAATGAGTGTCGGTGTCAACCCTCACCACTACTTATTCAAGGCTAGACTCGATACTTACTGGGTACCGTAGTTTGTACTCATACTACATTTATGCATATTTTTATGCAGTTTCTGAGTCAGGTGTGAGTGTCATTCATCCAACATAGTAGGAGGACTTGTGAAGACATCGTGGTGAGCTACTCTACTCTATTGATTTGCAACACATGGAGTCCCCCTCCCTACTTATCTCTTATGCCTATCTCTCTCTTTCAGATAGACGGTGTATTATAATGATTCTAGATACTCTTGTTAGATGCTTGTGATATTCGGGTTTCAAGCTATATAGGCAGTTGTAGTCGTGTTTGGATTGTTCCTCAGATAGTTATCTGTGTAATCAGTTTGAGGATTATTTCCGTTTCTTATCATATTGAAGATTTTATTAAGATTTGGTTAATTTGCTTTAAAATTATGATTATTATTGTGTTGACTTTCCTAGCAAGCGTATCAGGCGCCATTATGACCTTTGATGGGATTTTGGGTCGTGACAAGTTGGTATCAAAGTACTAGGTTCTAAGGGTCTCACAAATCACAAGCAGACCTAGTAGAGTTTTGTGGGTTGGTAGAGAGACGCGAGTATCTATCTACAAGAGGCTATAGGACAGTAGGATACCTTTTTTTCTTGATATCTTATCCTGCATTGATTATTATTCCGAGTCTAAATTCTTCTATTCTACTCTCTCTTAGATGGTGAGGACTCACACTTTTGGAGCAGCAGGCGATAGGGAGGCAATACCATCGGCGGTAGCTGGGAGAGGCATAGGTTGGGGTAGGGCCAAAGCTCCTGCTAGGGGCCACACTATTATCACTAGGGGTGGAGCATCCACTGGGGCCCATGTCCATGCCAGAGCAGTTACAGTAGACCCATCAGTGGATCAAGTGGAGGAGTAGAAGATGAGAATATTAAGGCTCCAGTGAACACCTAGTGTTACACCCCATGTTTTCGTACGCAAAAGTATATCGTAAGTAAATCGATTTAAGATCGGAAATGAGATCCTCTTTGAAAGTATATAAAGTAATTTAATGATGTTACATCCCGTATTTCCATTCAAAATATACACGACTAGGTTGAGGACGAATGCACTTAAACGTGAGAAAGGAGATTTGGACAAATAAAAACGAGATGCTTTCCTACCCGACGTGCCTGCTTCACCAACTTACTCTCCGTCCTACTTGCCTGAGCTACTCGACACATGTCTAAATTATTTAACAAGGATGAGACACATGTTTAAAAATTAAAAAAACCCAACATGTATCACCTACTTGATTAAGTAGGTGACAAGTAGGTGCATCACCTACTTAGAGTTTGTGAGCCAAATTAAAAGGAAAAGGAAAAAGGATAGAGATGGGTAACACAACCCATCTGCCCAAGCCCTTTAGTAGGGCCATATATACGTAGATATATCTCTATTTCACTTAGAGAACAATTTAGAATCCCTCTCTCTCTATTGCAATGTGAAGAAGATCCAAAATATCATCCCAAAACCTCTCTCAACGTTATCCTAGGGTTCAAGACCAAATCCACAAGTTGGTAAGGTGATTTCTCTCTTGGAAGATCAAGATCACCTAGTTATCTTTCTACTTTGATGTTTGAGGTAAAGAGCTTATTTGTGATTGAATTAAAGCTTAGTTGGATGAGTATTCTTGCTGGCAAGGTAAGGTTTAACTTCTCCTATATGTATTAAGGATCATCTATGTATATCTAGTTGATTTGATAAAGGAAACTTGTGAAGTAAGTTGAACTTCATGTTGAAGTGTTGTAGTTGCTGGACTATTTTGGATTTGAATTCTTGATGTTTTATGGTTGGAAATCAGTAGAAATAACTTAAGAATACTATTGCTATTGTGGTTGATGTGTTTCGAAGAAGATAAGGTCTGGAGAAGTGTTGTTGATATTGTAAAACCGAGTTTAAGGCTTGTTTGTTGGTATTGCTGCCGCGCCATTATTGGTTTATAGTGAGCATATTTCTAAACTGAAATCATGGTTGGGTTACTCGAGAAGGAGCTTATTTATATATTATTTGTTATTTTGTTTGATTTGAGGAAAGTGAAAAGAATAAGGGGAGGTGCTGTCCAAAATATCATAGACGAGCTAGTCGCTCATTTGTGTTGAGTTCTAGCTTCCGTAAGCTTAACAATGGTCCCTTATAGTTTGTTGTAGATTAGAGTACTAACAGGCTGAACCGACGTCGTGTGGTTAAGTAAACGACAAAGGTATGTTAAGGCTATCCTTTCTTTCCTTTTGGCATGATACATATGATATAAACAAAATGAGCAAACGCGCAACTTTCACAAATGACTCTATTCATAGAAGTACTAGGGGTGCCTATGTTCTTGATTCCCCACGTGTCCTATTATTATATCATCTGTTCATGAGTCTCATAATATATGTAAGTTGATAAAGTTTATTTCATGATATTAACCGAATACATAATGATCTTATTACTTTCCGAGAGAACTTATTGACTTACTTCCGTATGCAATGCATTCATTTATACATGTACATTAACCCATGACCAGATGGCGTTATATACGCTTATTTTATATATATATATATATATATATATATATATATATATATATATATATATATATATATATGGGGTATGTCGAAAGGTTACGACATTATATACGCACCACCACCTGATCAGCTGGTATACGTTGATGATTTCGCCCACTGAGGCCGAGATGATATGATGGGAGGCCCTCAGAGGCTTGACGATGTTATGTACTCATATACCTATGCATGATATGACATTTATACGCATATGCATGAAATTATAAATGTTTCATGATTCATAGAGCTATTTTGACTTACAGGTTAAGTCCTTTACACCATGTTTTTTTTCATGACTTACATACGCGATACATTATTCATACTGATGCCCCTATTGTTCGGGGGCCTGCGTTTCATGCCCACAGGTGCAGGTAGATAGGCTGACGGTCCACTTTATTAAGATCCTTGCTCAGTGAGAATTGGTGAGCTCCATTTGATTCGGAGATGCTACAGGGTTTTGATACGATATTTTTGTATATATATATGGGTACGACGGGGCCTAGTCCCGTCCTTTGCATGGTTGTACACTCCATTAGAGGTCTATAGACAGTCATGTATAGTTGGATAGTATGTGACCTTGTCGGCTTCTATTTTTGATATATAGTTGTTGTCACGACCTAAAATCCCACCACAAGAGTAGGTAAGCCGATTACTTTCAACAATTAAGCCAGTTTAACAATGATAATTTAAAATAGAGTTTAATATGAATACCGAAACAAAAGCGAAATGAGCCTATGCGGCAATAACAATACAACCTCCTAAGACTAGGTAATATAGAGTCACGAACTCTAGCTCAATACATGGAAAGATCTCAAAGATCAAAATACAATACTGTTCAAATAACAAGCTGACAGTACAATGAAAGGAAAGGACTCCAAGTGACTGCGACGAACAAGAAACTCTACCTTGAATCCTCGCGATCAATAAGCTAACTTTGCCTGAGTCTTATATCTCCAATACCTGGCTCTGCATAAAAATGTGCAGAAGTGTAGTATGAGTACACCACGATCGGTACCCAGTAAGTATCAAGACTAACCTCAGTAGAGTAGTGACGAGGTACAAGTCTAGACACCTGCTAGTCAAAATAACCTGTGAAATATAGAAGTATATAAAGCTAATAATGAAAGAAAGAATTAGTAAATGGCAACAAGAATCAACATATGATATAAAAAGTAAAGTAATACGAACACCGTGAAAGTACCATCGAAACCAAATAAGGAAAACAATAACTACCAATAAAGTCAAGTCAGTCTAGCACATGTTTCACAATGAAATTACTCCAAGATACCTCATCTCATAGTCACAAGTCACGGGTCTCAACCCACTATCATATGCTCATGGCTCCTTGTGTGTCACGCCCCAAAACCGAGGAGCGTGACCGGTGCTCAGCCGAGTAAACCCGGTCGAGCAAGCATGTTAGATTCTTTCTACCTAATTCACCCATGATTAAGAAAAGACATGATTTCATAAATTATACAGCAGGAAGCTCATACCTACGATGCTAAATCATTTGATTAGCCATTGCGCTTTTAAGTCTCAAAATACATATTTCCTATAGTTCGAATGGAACAAGTGATCAAACACAACATAACTAGTTTAACATTCCCAACACCCATATACAACCCACATAGTGTCTACAGAGCCTCTAAAGATACAAAAGAGAGTAAAGATGGTGCCGGCAACAAGGCCCCGGCTATACCTCAAAAAGTGACCCAATATAAATAAAAGGTACAATACATGACCCCGGAATTAAATAGGGCTCACCGAGTCTGCTGGGAAGATGATGATATACCACTAACTGCAATCAACACTGTCTGCTATGTAACCACGTGCATCCATTTAAAAATGCAGCGCGCCCGGCAAAAGGGACGTTAGTACCGTCGAATAGTATTAGTATGTAAAGCTAAAATACCATCTCAGTAGAATGGACAATAATACAATGGGAAAAACAATCATGAGTTCAATATGAGCTTCAAAACAATACTAAAACATCAAGTAAGGATCACATAAGTTCTCAAGTCAATTTCCATCTTATTAGGTTGGGTTATATTTAGTTCCATATGCCACAATCCACAATACCATCGTGTTCTTACACGGAGTCCGATCATCTGAATGATTTTGTACGGTCCGACATACCTCAGACTCAATTTCCCTTTTTTATCAAATCGCATTACACTCTTCATGGGGGAAACCTTCAAGAATACCCAATCATCTTCTTTGAACTCCAAATTCCCACGACGAACATCCAAATAGGACTTCTGACGACTCTGAGCAGTCTTCAACCGCGCCTTAATGATTTTAACTTTTTCATAGCTTGATGCATGAGGTCTGGCCCTATCAATGCTGCTTCCCTAATTTCAAACCACCCAATGGGAGATCTACATCTCCTACCATATAAAGCCTCGAACGGTGCCATATGAATGCTAGCGTGATAGCTATTGTTGTAGGTAAATTCTATGAGTGGCAAATGATCATCCCAACTACCTTTGAAGTCTAGAACACAAGCACGCAATATATCCTCAAGCGTCTGAATAGTCCGCTCTGCTTGCCCGTTAGTTTGCTGGTGAAAGGCTATACTAAGATTCACCTGAGTACCCAAACATTGCTGAAATTTCTTCCAAATATTAGCAATGAATTGTGCTCCCCGTTTAGAAATGATGGAAACCGGAGTGCCATGCAGCTTGCCTATTTCTTTGATATACAACTGAGCATATTGTTCTGCTATATCGGTAGTCTTAACCGGCAAGAAATGTGCTGATTTCATGAGTCAATCCACAATCACCCACATTGAGTCAAACTTACGAGGAGTACGAGGTAATCCTACCACAAAATCCATATTAATCATTTCCCACTTCCACATTGGAATTTCTATGTTCTGTGCCAACCCACCAGGCCTTTGGTGTTCGGCCTTCACTTGCTGACAATTTGCACATGTTGCCACAAAGTCCACTACATTCCTCTTTATGTCATTCCACTAGTAGACTTCCTTAAGATCATGATACATTTTTGTAGAACCCGGGTGCACGGAATACCTAGAAGTGTGAGCTTCAGTCATAATTCTTTCCCAGAAACCATCCGCATTTGGAACACATAGCCGTCCTTGGTACCTTAGTGTACCATCATTCATACCAAGAGAAAAAGCCACGGTCTTATGTTTATGAATCCCCTCCTTCATTAGATTCCGAAAGATGAACTCCCAAACTAGCCAATCAATGAACTTCCTCGGCAAACGGCCTTTGACATGACTCTTAGTGAACCAAACAACCCATAGATTTTCGGCTAAGAGCATCCGCCATAACATTGGCTTCCCCAGATAATATAGAATATCGATATCGTAATCCTTACGTAACTCAAGCCATCTTATCTACCTTATATTCAATTTCTTTTATTTACAAATATATTGAAGGATCTTTTGGTCCGTGAATATGTCCACCTGTACCCCATACAAATAATAACGCCAAATCTTTAATGTCAAAATCACAGCCGCAAGTTCTAAGTCATGTGTTGGATTGTTTTTCTCATGATTCTTGAATTGCCTAGAGGCATAATGTTACACCCTATATTTTCGTACGTAAAAATGCGTCGTAAGCAAACTAATGTAGGACCAAAAATGAGTTAATATTTAAAAGTATATAAAGTAAGTTAATCATGTTACCTCTGAGGTTACAAATATTGAAGATCATGAACAACAAGTACAAAGAGGGTTGGACAGTTCAGAAGCTAAAGCAATTGAATAAAACAATGTTTCGTCGAAAGTCGACAAGTTGGGAATGTTATAACATGTACCTTTGGGGTGAGACTAGGGTGATTAACATGATAAAGAGATTATGTTATGATTTATATTAGTCGTATGACATCCGTGTGTTATGTTTTTAAGTCAAGCGAGTTGTGGAACAAAAGTCGATGAAAGTCATCACAAGTTACATTCATAAGTTTTACTGAAACTTTGGGTCAAATGTAACTGCAATTTTCTCCCAATATACTTAGAGTTATGGGGTGTTCCACCCATCAAATTAAAGATCTATGAGTCTATTTTCCAACGCATTAAACCATTTGTCAATACGACATCGGAGTAGAGAGATATGTGCATTTTTGCGATACTGCGCAAGCTGCTAGGTGACAAGTAGGTGTGTCACCTACTTGCTTAAATGAAAGCCCAAAAATGGGCCATTTCGGGTCGTCCAAAGAGGCCTTTTAAGGGCCTATTTTCTTCATATATTAGACTTAAAATAGAGCATAATAACCAGACATAAGCTCTGCAAAGAATCCTCCCAAAAATTTCCCACAAACCCTAATTGATTTTCTCTCCCTTTCAAGTTCTAATTGGAGGTAAAACCTAGAGTTTGAAGAACCAAGATAAGAGCTGAGTTATCCAACAAATAAGGTGAGTTTACTGATCTCTTTCATCCAATTTTTCTTCTGTAAATTCATGGCAAGTTGTTCTATACTTGTAAGAACTCACGGGACGGTGATCAGAAGCCGTGAGTTCGAGTTATTCACTTGTAGCGGACTGTTTTGTGGACTGTTTTGTGTTGCTGTTGGGCTGCGTGTTTTGCTACTGTTTTGTGGAGTTTTGGAGGAGGAAGGGGGTGTAGAAACACCATATAAATGTAGGGTGGTTGGCTGGTCGTTCGTCATAACATTTTCGGGTCGTTTGACACTACTACGGTGGTCGTTTTGAGTATGAAGAGATTGGGGTGTGTTGGGCTGTTTTGTAGTGTTTGATGGCGTATATAGGGCTGGAAAATGATGTATTTATGTTGTTATTGTTTTGTTCTTGTATTGTTGGTGTTATCTTGAATTTGGAGGAATAAGGATTATAGGGGAGATGCTGCCCGTTTTAATACAAAATAAGTTTGTCGTTCGTTGTGCAATAGTTGTACCTTTCGTAACTTAACGATAGTATTATTATCATTCTTGTAGATTAAGGTGCGAAGAGGTGAGTTCAACTTGGTGATTAGAAAGATTGTGATAAGGTATGTTAAGGCTAAGCCTTCCTTCATTTTGGCATGATCTCGTAGCTACATGTGTTAGTAATGAGACAAAAGAGAAGTTCATATTCATGAATTTATTCACACTATTCTAGTCTCATAAGTTACAATATTATTCCTTATCGAGACTCTATATTCAATTTTAGTATTGTCTTCTTCCAGTCAAGAGAGCAGCAAGCCTATATATACAGTATTACAGTATTTTCATTACCATCGAGCTATAATCGATGGGCAGGCCCCTATTGGGCAACCTCTGATCAGATGGAAAGTTATATACCGAGCCTACTGTGGCCGAGCGCCTATGAGCAAGCCCAGCATGGTCGAGATACATAGCCTAGTATGGCCGAGCGCCTATGAGCGAGCCTACTATGGCAGAGCAGTTATATATACGGGCCTTATAAGGCCATACAATTATTTTACTTACTATATTGAAGGAGTTGAGTTAGTATCAGCAGGTAAGTATATCTCCAGATCATCTTTGACTCCCAGTTACTTCCAGTTATTATATTATCAGTTCAGTTTCGATTTTTAGTTATGTTATTGCCTTACATACTTGGTACATTATTTCGTACTGACGTCCCTTTTCTGGGGACGCTGCATTTCATGCATGCAGGTTCAGATAGACAGACGAGTAGATCTCCTCAGTAGGTGTTTCCCGAGTTCAGCCTGATCGGTAAGCTCCATGCCTTTCGGAGTTGCCAGGTCTAGAGTGTTGTGTACATCTTATGTATATCTGTATATATGTTATGGGTAGGTTGGGGCCCTGTTCCGATCATAGTACATCTATCAGTAGAGGCTTGTAGACATATCCTGTTGGTTAGTGCAGTATGTTGGTTTTGTAGGCCTGGTATGTATAATTTGGTGGTTTGTCAGCTGTAGTAGCTATGACGGCCTTTTCATCCTAGCTTTATATTGATGTTTAGTTAGCGCTAGTTTCCATTCAATTTTATATTTTGCTTCGAAAATTGTCTTGCAAGGTGGCCCCAGGGCCAAAGTATGACATTATGTGTTCAGAGTCCCTTAGTCTCAATTTGGTACACTAGGTTAGTTGAGGCACCGGGTGCCAGTCTCGCTTCCAGGTCGGGGCGTGACACATAAATGATCATCTTGCCATATTGCATCATTAGTGGAACATCTATATCATATTTCTCTTTCATATGACCTCATAGGAATTGAGTTCTACAAAAATTTCCTTGATACAGTTACAATCATATTAGTACTTGCAACTTGTTTTATTTTTCCAAATTTCTCAACAAAAGACATTACTAGGTCAGTTTTCTTATAGAACCTTCTGTTTCAAATGAATAACATCTACTAGCTTGCACGCACACCCTGATAACATCAACATGCATGGCATTGCCTCAAATGTGATGTAATATCGTGCTCAGACCTTTCTTAGCCACCCACTTTCCTCATTATAAGTCTTATAGGATTTTAAGGAACCACTCTATTTCCCTTGCGAACATTCTCATGATCCCTCTTTACTGCTAAACACTTCCCAAAGCACATATCAACACCCTTCATATGTATTCAATTCAACCAAACTCATTGGCCCGAACAGGGCCTTTTCTAAAACTTGAGATCTTCTTAAATTCTTCAACGACGACTTCTTATTTTCCTTATAAGTGTAGGATTTATTCCACCTGATTCCATCCTCTATGAGTAACTTACCTTATTCCCAGTATTGTAGTTACCAATAATGTTTTTTGGTATTGCAACCTAAAAGTTATCATGTTAAACATGTTTGGTTCGTAACAAGTGTTCATCCTCTCTCAATCTGTTTCAAACATTTCCCTTTTTTTTTCTTCCTTTGGTCTAGACAATATGCTGGTACTATATTTCCTTTGTGATTGGAGCATTCATTCCCATCCCATTTTGCCCTTAATTCATAGTTGGCAGCCTTATTGTGCCACACACTTGTCTGCCTCCCATGAACTCGTAGTATCATTCTGCCTGGTTTGTTGAGTTTCTCACACCAACACTTCATCACCAGTAGTCTCACTTTCCAAAGAAATATGTAGACATGAACTCCCACTAAATCGTTTAGTTGATATTCGATGTCACTTAAGTCGGCTGCATTACAGTTGATCCTTTATATCTTCTATTAACACTTGTGCTCTAGGCGAGTCCACCATTCTGATACGAACTATTTTGCGATAACCATGACCATCTCAATTTATAGATTTTCTTCCAATTCTTCTCGCCTCATTCCTCCTAGTTAGTGAATAGCTATGCATTCTTCCATACGTTACGTGGTCTTTTCCCTTAGTAGGGAATTCATCCTGCTCGCTTCTCGACACTTGTTGGGATATCCGTGGGAAAGTGTGTTCATCCTTGTATCACTTAACACTTCCTTGCTTGTAAGCTTCTTATGAGACTCTCCATCAAGTCCAGATGCACTCTTGTGTTATTATAACATCACATTTATCTCTCCCACTCGTTGTGTCTTTCTTAAAGCCTTGGAACTTTAGCTAAATAGCAAATCCGTGATTAACTCATTCTAAGAACTCGCAAGCCTTTCACATTTGATCTGTAGTACTTCCTTGGGTTCCATTGTCCCTGACTCTCTAACAAGTATAAAACCCTTTTGCAAACCTTACTTTTAGTTTCTACTATTGTTGACCTTGTCATGTATATTGCCACGTATAAAGAATTTACATTCCTTAACCTTCCACATTATTTTTGTACTAGTGGTTTATATTTTGCATTGCCTTTCAGAGAATCACGTTATCCCTTACCACGTTTCTAGACTACACGTCTTCAACAAAATATCCAAACATCATAGCTACATGGACCTACTCTCATTTTATTTCACTTAAGTAGCCTCACCATGGTCCTTCCCTCCCCACTTGGGGTGAATGTTTCACATTTCAACACAAGTCTTGAATTTAGCAATTTGAGGGACACAAGTTTCACATCTCTAGTCCTCTTGTATATGATTGACTATTAGGGAGATTTAAGTTCCCATGGTATTAACCTCATAAGTTCTCTAATCTTATTCAGCCACACAGGCCTAGGATTCAAATCCCTCGTGTCAATATCCTTTTTGGAGTGTAACACAACTTCGCACATTCCTGTGATTTTTATAACATTCCTAGTGCTAGGGTCTTCTCATTGTGGGTTCAATTGACTCTCCTTTCATAACTTCTTGTCTCCCGTGCGAGACCTACACATTTATCATTACTCTCCAGGCCATGCCTTTCATATATCATGTGCCTATATAACAAATTTGTTTACATCTTAGAATCATACACATGGTTCCCATACTATCCACATATACAATTTAAGCTTGGGTCCCATTTATCACGTCAATGCCTCTTTAGAGGTGGGTAATCACTAATTGCACTCTTCTCATATAAAGTATGCTCATGGTACTATATACTTATCGTATATGGCCATACCATTCATTAAATATGATACATGTGCCATCTATTTAATATTCAAGCCATTACTCATTTGTCACGTCATATGACAACATTACTTGGAATGAACAAAAGAGCGTTTAAACTTACCTTGAACCTCAACGCACGAGTTAGAAGATGATCTCATAGTCAAGCTCTATCGCACGATATGGAGTGTTGAAGAAGGGTAACATTCCTAAAATGTCCATGTAGCCTCCAACTTATAAATGTGGTCGACAACATACCGATAAGAAGGACTCTACTAGACATAGCTCCGAGACATTCTAGGACACTTTAAAACCTTAGGCTCTGATACCAACTTTATCACGCTGCAAAACCGAGGAGCGCGACTGGCGCTCAGTCGAGTAAACCCGGTTGAGCAAGCCTGTTAGAGTCTTTCTACCCAATTCACCCATGATCAAGAAAAGACATGATTTCATAAATTATACAACAAGAAGCTCATACATACGATGCTAAATCATTTGATTAGCTATTGCGCCTTTAAGTCTAAAAATACATATTTCTTATAGTTCGAATGGAACAAGTGATCAAACACAACATAACTGGTTTAACATTCCCAACACCCATTTATAACCCACATAGTGTCTATGGAGCCTCTAAAGATATAAAAGAGAGCAAAGATGGTACCGGCAACAAGGCCCCGGCTATACCTCAAAAAGTGACCCCAATATAAACAAAAGCTACAATACATGACCCCAGAATAAAATGGAGCTCACCGAGTCTGCTGGGAAGATGATGATGTACCACTAACTGCGATCAACACTGTCTGCTATGTAACCACCTGCATCCATTTAAAGATGCAACACCCCTGGCAAAAGGGATGTTAGTACCGTCGAATAGTACTAGTATGTAAAGCTAAAACACCATCTCAATATAATGGACAATAATACAAGGGGGAAAACAGTCATGAGTTCAATAATAGCTTCAAAACAATACTAAAACATCAAGTAAGGATAACATAAGTTCTCAAGTAAATTTCCATCTTATTAGGTTGGGTTATCTTTAGTGCCATATGCCACAATCCACAATACCACCGTGTTCTTACATGGAGTCCAATCTCGACCCGATCGACTAGGCCATCTCACTTGAGGCATCAACCATAACCACAATTTTAATTATCTCACATCATAATTCTTTCATATTCTTTCGATTCATTGGCACTGGTGATCACGATTACAAAATCATTCTTGGCACTTGGCCGTATTTCATAATTACAGTCCCCTTTTTCACATTCAAATATCATTATCATAATCATTATCAACAACAATAAGTCTTCCCATTCAAGACATTAAATTCACATAACACAACAACTTGGGAATCTTAGGCACATAGAGGCTTTTCATACAATTTGGGATAGCAACCTTTATTTCGATCTTGACATGAAGTCTTAACATTTCTACACATATTCCATATTTTGAACATATCCTCAAATGGCAAGATGACATGATGAAGTATTTAGAGTAAATATTGAACATATATCCTTCGACACAACCACATTAGGAAATAGCCAATTCAATAATGATCAAGGTCTTACTTCAATTAAATGAACACTGTGGGATTCGATTCTAAGAAGATGGGGGTTTAGCCATACATACCTTAATTGAGCTTCCTTAATCTCTACAATATTCCGGAATTCTTAGCAACTTCGATCTAATTTAGAAATATAACAAGTTGGACCAAGATTAGGAAGATGAACATGGTTTTAGCTCATTTGAGCATATTATCAAACACTGGGTGTGCATCAATGTTTTAAGCCCCCTTTTGAAGGATTACATCTTTCCCCAACCCATTGTCTATCATTCTTAGCTCAACAATCTTCTTACACCCTTTGATAACACATGCATGCATGATGAACAACTCCCATACCCAAATATTATCTTACTAATTACCCAATTCTAGACAAAATTCGAAATTGAGGGTTAGGATGTAGAACCTTACCTCTAGGGTGAAGACTTAGTGCATCTTCCTTATTAATCTTCAATGATTTGAGCAAGAATTGATGAATAATTGATTGAAGATCCCCCCCCCAACTCTAAGCACTCTCTCTCACTCCAAAAGTATCAGATTTGCCAAAAAAGCATGATCCACAATGCTTATATAACGAGATTGGGTCGGGTTATAAAAATAGGAGAATGGATACTCCGAAATTCCGGATCGGGCTACAGACCAGGCTAGGAACGCTCTGTAGCGAGCTATAGACCAGGCTAGGCAAGGGATATAGCACGGTCTAGCGCACTACAGACCTGGCTAGGCGTGGGCTATAGCACGGTCTAGCGCGCTACAGACCTGGCTAGGCGAGGGATATAGCACGGTCTAGCGCGCTACAAGGTGGGCGACGCGAGAGTGAAAACTTTCAACTCCCCATCACACTGTTCAACCCAAAAATACAAAAATATAATACATTAGCCTGCCTTAGCTCCACGAAACCTTAAATTAGTTAGCAAAATTTTTTCGGTTCCTTACATTATGCCCACATTTCACATCACAACCGCACGAACAACTCACGTGCCAATATCTAAATCCGCCCGGCATGATCACAAGCTCACAATCACAATCCGCCTGGCATGGTCACATGCTCAATACCACAATCCACCTAACATGGTCACAAACTCAATATCAACATGAAAGCAGATAATACAAGAATACATGGGCATGATCAATAAATGTTAAGTTTCATACTCCTTAACTAGGATATGTGGCATGCTACAGTGTATGCTTGTGCGAGTGTACTATTACAACCCAAGTCAACAAGTAATATCAAAGACATTGAGTAGATCATCGAAGCAACGCAACAAGTCATGTAAGGTGTATGACATACACAAAGAAAAACACACAATCACACGAATATCACCAACAAAATGCCTCCAGGCCATCACACATCATCCCTAACATTGCCACCCTTATCTCTCTGTTAGCCACCCGTATCACTCCACCCTGAGAACATCATTAGCCACCCGTATCACTCTGCATGATAGCCACCCTTATCGCTCCACTCAGACAATAACACAATAGCCATCCTTATACCCCGCATAACAACAAAAGTGAAATGCCACCCTTATACTCCATATACCAACAACCAATCCACACAACAATTCACACGTGCTACATCACAGCAACATGACATATCAACTTCTACCACAAGTGCCCATAGGACACAACCTTTCCAAAAGAACCAACAATATCAATATTTCCACAACACATAGCCCAAGGCTCAAACACATTATGTATAGAATCTCAGTAACAACAAAATTAACGAGATAGTAACTCAGCTATGAAAAACCATCCCTTTAAACATGACTTCAATTAAAATAGACTAATTTTTTAAATAACTTCAACTTCAATTAATTTCTTAAGGATAAATTCGATATTGAAGTTAATTTCATGAAATGGCAAACTTCGGATTCTAGCGTATGAAATAGGCTAACAATGAAAGAGATGGCACAAACTAGCAACTATGTCAAAATGCATGAGAATAACACGGCAACAAAAAGGATATCTTGTAACAACAATTTCAATTAAGAGTAACTCAGCAATAAAGGAAGTCACATAATGATAAAAGAGGTAACAACTTCAAATAAAGTATATAAGAGTAAACTTGACAAGTAAAGAATGTGACATGTAACAACAACTTTGAATAAAGCATGCGAAAGTAAACAAGACAACTAAAAGATATAACATGTTGTAACAATCACAAATAAATACATGAAAGAAGTCTAAGAGTCTAAACCGGTCAATTTCCACATTTAAGCCCGAGTACGTACTCGTCACCTCTCATACACGGCTTTCACATGACACAAATTAGCACAAACGACTCAAATCCAAAGGGGTAGTTCCCCCCATTAAGTTAGGAAAGATACTTACCTCAAAGAAGTCAAATCAATACTCGAAATGACCTTCTCGTGTGAAACAAACCTCCGAATGACTCAAATCTAGCCAAAATAACTTAATATCATAAATAAAAATCATAGGAAACAATTCCGAATAATAAAGCTTCGGTCTTTAATGAAAACTAAAAAGTCAACTCAAAACGTCATCCCCGGGACCGTACCTCAGAACTAACAAAATTAACAAAATCTGAACACTCATTCCGATACGAGTCCAACCATACCAAAATTATCCAATTTCGACATCAAATCCTCATTTTACATTTCTAAAGGTTTTTATGAAAATCCCCAATTTTCTCCATCTCAAATCACTAATTTAATGATAAAAACAAAGATAGAATCATGAAATATAATGAAATCAAGGTGAAGAATACTTACCCCAATCCAAAGCATGAAAATCCCCTCCAAAATCGCCCAAAATCGAGTTCTCTAACCCAAAACGTGATAAAATATAAAACCCATCGAAACAGAGTACTTTATATTCTGCCTTGTGATTAACTCATCGTGATCGCGGAGAAAAAATAAAAATAGCTGACCAAACGTTCTTCGCGAACGCGTAAAAGTAGTCGCGAGTGCAACACACAACCTCCAGCTCACTACGCGAATGCGGCTGCACCCATGCGATCATGGACAACAAAGGTCTGATGCCCCTTCCGGCTTCGCTTACACGTGATCGCGTACCTCAGATCGCGAACGTGACAACATAAGTCCCTCAAGCTTCGCGAACACGAAAGAAGAACACTAGATAACAGAAATTAACAGTCCAAAAATAGAAGGAAATGGCCCGTAGCCCATCCGTAACACACCCGAGGCCCCCGGGACCCCGTCCAATCATACCAACCAGATCTATAACATAACGGGGACCTGCTCGAGGCCTCAAATGACATCAAATAACATCAAAACTACGAATCGCACCTCAAATCGTACTTAATGAACTTAGGAACTTTCAACTTCTACAACTCGCGCCGAATCATATCAAATTAGCCCGGAATAACCTCAAATTTTGTACGCAAGTCCCAAATGACATTACAGAGGTATTCTAACTCCTGGAATTGTAATACGAACCCGATATAAACAAAGTCAACTCTCGATCAAACCTCTCAACCTTCCAAACCTTCAATTGTTTAACTTTCGCCAAAATGCATTTCATCAACCTACGGACCTCCAAATTCAATTTCGGACATACGCCCAAGTTCAAAATAACCATACGAAGCTATTGAAATGATCAAAACACCATTCTGGTGTCGTCTACACAAAAGCCAAATTCTGCCACTTAAGCTTCTAAAACAAGAATCTTTTTTCCAAATTGATCTCGAATCATCCAAAAATTGAACCCGACCACACACGCAAGTAATGATACACAATATGAACCTGCTCGAGACCTTAAACCACCAAACGAGACACTAATTTGCAAAACGACCGGTCGGGTCGTTACATTCTCCCCTCTTAAACAAACGTTCGTCCTCAAACGTGCCAAGTACCGTTCCGAAGTCATCATATCACTAAATGTACTCATCACACACATACTCGCGGGTTATCCCACGTCACCCCAATCTACATAGGCCCGACAACACGATGTCAACTGAATATTATTCCTTCCATCCACACTGATAAACCTTAAAACCAAATATTTCACCATCCAATCATTTCCTAAAGACTCGATTCCCACATTAACACTGTATCAATCTCAACTAGCTGCAATGGCTCATGCATACACCCACAAGGTATAAACACACAATGTAACATATCACACATATGCCCATAACAACAACTCTGACCACGATAGCTGCACATAAACAAATCTAGCATCGGTAAATAATCTCATAATAGCTAGAACCTTATTCCAAACTTTCACAACACTGATAACGATGCAAGAAACATGAAGATCCCATAACCATTCACTCAATTCATCAAGTCACACCTAACACCACTTGGGCACATACCTCGCAAACTAAATGCTAATAAGCACCATGCGAATATGACTTAATATTGGAAGAGAAACACACGAGAGAGCTATCAAACAAGTTCGACAAGCACAACTCCCTATCAGTACCATACTACAGATCCATTCCACAAGGGAGAATCAAAATAGATGAACAAATCACAAGGATCTCATCCTAATATAACTTCGCCATGGCACGTAGCCCGGTTCAAGCATATCAAACCACACGAAAATGTGAGGATCCCATCCTTAGCTCTAAATCACAAGTAGAATACACATCATACCAACCGAAACCTTCAATTAACTAAATTCCTCGAAACAAAACCAAAACATGTAACGAACATCCCATACCGGTAAAGCACCTAAATCACTAATTGAAATCAAACCACCCAGAAATCACATCAAAACCTGCCGTAATAAGTAACAAAAAATTCATCCTAGTCTCCTGACTCTCAATGGTGAACAAAACAAAACAATAGACATGAGCTACCACTATAGAATCTCTCAGTAAGGGTAAACACTTAAGCAGAGTACAAGAATCACGAAACTCACCCCTATATGAAGCAAGATAGGAGGACTCACTCCGATAAGCAGAACCGAATCAAAATAAGAATGATACTCCTCTATAACAATAAACCGTACCTATAACGACACCATCTGGTGCATCGGCCTCAATCCAACCATGGAAAACATATCAATGGGCCGGGCCTCCCCCTTTCGGGCGCCCTCTATCCACCTGTCTTCCACCCCTAGTTGGTTATGCAGGTGGAGTAGCAAAATGAATGAAGCCCATAGCCTGACTGCTCTGATGAAATCCACCTCTCCTGAGTCTGGGATAATCTCTCATGATGTGCCTGGAATCGCCATAGTCACAACAACCTCTCTGTAGGCGTGGCTGCTCGTACTGAGTTTTTGCCGGATAACTGGAATAACCGTTGTGGGAACCACGTGCCGGTGGTGCAGTAGAAGATAACTGCCCCATCTGAGTACCTTGAGGTCCCCGACTAACTGGAGCACCATGAGTTGTTTGAACGTCATACTGGACTGGCCGACTATCCGAGCCTCCGCCGTGATGGGTCATAGTTGAAGAGTAGAATCTACTGAATCCTCCATAACCTTGAGACCTATTAGCCTTCTTATCCTCCCTCTCCTCACCCCGAATATGCTCTAACCTCCTAGAAATCTCCATAACCTACTGAAATGGAGCATCAGTCTCCAACTCCCGAGCCATGCTGAATCTAAGGCCGTAACTAATCACCTCGATAAATCTACTAACTCGCTTTATGACTATAGGAACCAGAGTATGTGCATGACGGGATAATTCACTGAACCTGATGGCATACTCTGACACTGTCATGGTGCACTGACGCAACTGCTCGAACTCTGTGCGCTACATATCCCAGAGGGTCTGAGGAACAAACTACCTCAAGAACATCTCTGAAAACTGAGCCCAAGTGGGTGGTGCTGCATCGACTGGTCTACCCTCCTCATAAACCTACCACCATTGATACGCTGCCCCCGACAAATGCAATGTAGTAAAAACAACCCCACTCACCTCAACAATACCCATGGTGCGGAGAATACAGTGACACTTCTCTAGAAAGTCCTGTGTTTCCTCGGTAGTTATGCCACTAAAAGTAGGTGTACTATACCTCTTTAACCTCTAAAGCCTTATCTGTTCCTCCTCTGATGACCCTGGCCTGACCTCAGGCTCAACCGGAAGAACATGTTGTACTGGTACCACACCCGAAACTGACCAATGTGAGCCCGCTGCTCCAGAGTAAGGGTGGTGGGAGTATGAGCTCCTCCCCAAATCTGCGAAGTAGCTGGTGCAACAGAGATCTATCCCACCTGAGCGAATGTACCAAACATGCTAAGGAACTGCGCTAAAGTCTCCTGAAGTTCGAGGGTAATAATGCCTGCCTATGGTGTCTGTCCCCCAGTCGGAGCTACTAGCGGCACCTCAACTGCTGCTCTGGAAGGTGCTCTAGCTGTGGCACATGCCCCTCCCCGGCCTCTACCTCGGCCCCGGCCTCTCACGACTCTAGTAGGGGGTGCGAGTGTCTGCTCAGCTGATCCGGTAGTGCGTGTCCTCACCATCTTTGAGAGAATAAAGATACAAAGGCTCAAACTTTAAAATCAACAAATCCGCATGTGAAAGAAGTGGAATTTTTCTAATGGTTCTGTAGCTTATCAAAGATAAGTACAGACTTCTTCGTACTGATCCACAAGACACTACTAAACTTGCTCGTGACTCATAGAACCTATGAATCTAGAGCTCTGATACCAACTTGTCATGACCCAAAATCCCACCACAGTTGTCGTGATGGCACTTAGTCTCTAAGACTAGGTAAGCCGATTATTTTCAATAATTAAGCTAGTTTAACAATGATAATTTAAAACAAGGTTTAATACGAATACCGAAAAAAAAGCAAAACGAGCCTACACGACAATAATCATACAACATCCCAAGACTAGGTAATAAAGAGACATGAACTCTAGCTCAATACATGAAAAGATCTCAAATATCGAAATACAATACTGTTTAAATAACAAGCTAATAGTACAATGAAAGGATAGGACTCCAAGGGACATCGACGAACAAGCAGCTCTACCTTGAATCCTCGTGATCAATAAGCTTACTCTGCCCGAGTCCGGTATCTCCTATACATGGCTCTGCATGAAAATATGTAGAAGTGTAGTATGAGTACACCACTGTCGGTACCCAGTAAGTATTAAGACTAACCTGGGTGGAGTAGTGACGAGGTACAAGTCAAGACACCTACTAGTTAAAATAGCCTGTGCAATATAGAATTATAAAGCCAATAATGAAAGCAGGAATCAGTAAATGGCAACAAGAATCAACATATGATATATAAGTAAAGTAATACGAACACCGTGAAAGTACCATTGAAACCAAATAAGGAAAATGATAACTACCAATTAAGTCAAGACGTTCTAGCACAAGTTTCGCTATGCAATTACTCCGTGATACCTTATCCCATATTCACAAGTCACGGGTCTTAACCCACTATCATTGCTCACGGAAGCTTGTGCCCACATTTTAAATCACAACCGCACGAACAACTCATGTGGCAATATCTAAATCTCCCGGCATGATCACAGGCTCAAAGTCACAATCCACATAACAATTCACATGTGCTATATCACAACAACACGACATATCAACTTGTACCACAAGTGCCCATAGGCCACAACCTTTCCAAAAGAACCAACAATATCAATATTTTCATAACAAATAGCCTAAGCCTACAACTCAAACACAATGTGTATAGAATCTCAATAACAACAAAATCAGCGAGAAAGTAACTAAACTACGAACAACACTCCCTTTAAACACGACTTCAATTAAAAAAGATTAATGATTTTCAATGACTTCAACTTCAATTAATTTATTAAGGATAAACTCGATAATGAAGATATTTCCACGAAATGGCAATATTCGAATTCTAGCGTATGAAATAGGCTAACAATAAAAGAGATGGCACGAACTAGCAACTACATCAAAATGCATAAGAATAACCTGGCAACAAAAAGGATATCATGTAACAACAATTTCAATTAAGAGTAATTCAACAATAAAGGAAGTCACATAATGATAAAAGAGGTAACAACTTCAAATAAAGTACATAAGAGTAAACTTGACAAGTAAAGAATGTGACATGTAACAACAACTTCAAATAAAGCATGCGAAAGTAAACAAGACAATTAAAAGATATAACATGTGCTAAAAATCCCAAATAAATACGTGAAAGAAGCCTAAGAGTCTAAACCGGTCAATTTTCACGTATAAGCCCGAGTACATACTCGTCACCTCACGTACAGGTCTTTCACATGAAATAAATTAATACAAATGACTCAAATCCCAAGGGGTAGTTCCCCCACACAAAGTTAGGCAAGATGCTTACCTCAAGGAAGCCAAATCAATACTCTAACTGACCTTATCGTGTGAAACAAACCTCCGAATGGCTTAAATCTAGTCAAAATAACTCAATATCATAAACAAAAATCACAGAAAATAATTTCGGATAATAAAGCTTCGATCTTTAATGAAAACTAAAACGTCAACTCAAAAGGTAAACCTTGGGCCCGCACCTCAGAACCCGACAAAATTCACAAAATTCGAATACCCATTCCAGTCCAACCATACAAAAATTATCCAATTTCGACATAAAATCGGCCTTCAAATCCTCATTTTACATTTTGAAAGTTTTTATGAAAATCCCGAATTTTCTCCAACTCAAATCACTAATTTAATGTAAAAACAAAGATGAAATCATGAAATATAATCAAATCCGGGTGAAGAACACTTACCCCAATCCAAAGCATGAAAATCCCATCCAAAATCACCCAAAACCGAGCTCTCTAACCCAAAAAGTGATAATATATCAAAAGCCCTCGAAATCGAATACTTTATATTCTGCCCAGTGATTTACTCATCGCGATCTCAGAACAACACTTGTGATCGCGGAGACAAAATAATAATAGCTGACCAAACGTTCTTTGCAAATGCGTAAAAGAAGTAGCGAACGAGACACGCAGCCTCTAGCTCACTACGCGAACGCGATTGCACCCACGCGATGATGGACAACAAAGGCATGATGCCCCTTATAGATTCCCTTATACGCGATCGCGTACCTTAGATCACGAACGTGATAGCATAAGTCCCTCAAGCTTCACGAAAGCGAAAGAAAATGGCGAACGTGATGAAGAACACCAGATAAATAGAAATCAGCAGTCCAAAAATAGAAAGAAATGGCCCGTAGCCCATCCGAAACACACCCGAGGCCCTCGGGACCCCGTCTAATCATACCAACCAGTTTCATAACATAACGCAGACCTGATCGAGGCCTTAAATCACATCAAACAACATCAAACCTACGAATCGCACCTCAAATCGTACTTAATGAACTTAGGAACTTTCAACTTCTACACCTCACGCCGAATCATATGAAATCAATCCGGAATAACCTAAAATTTTGCACGCAAGTCCCAAATGATATTAAGGAGGTATTCGAACTCCCTGAATTGCTATCCAAACCCAATATCCAAAAAGTCAACTCTCGATCAAACCTCTCAACCTTCCAAACCTTCAATTTTTCATCTTTCACCAAAATGCATCTAATCAACCTACGGACCTCCAAATCCAACTCCGGACAAACACCTAAGTCTAAAATCACCACACTAAGCTATTGGAATTATAAAAACACCATTCTAGAGCCGTCTTCTCAAAAGTCAAACTCCGGTCAACTCTTGCCACTTAAGTTTCTGAAATAAGAATCATTCTTTCAAATCGATCCCGAATCTTTCGAAAACCAAACCCGACCACAAAAGTAAGTCATGATACACAATATGAAGCTGCTCGAGACCGTAAGCCACTGACCATGACGCTAATTTTTAAAATAACCAATCGGGTCGTTACACTTATCCATATCAGTATTGTCGGCTAGCCCTACCGTATTTTGCATGTATATGTATATATGTCTTTCGGGAATGTTTCCTCACATATGTTATTCATATGATTCAGTAGTTTATTATCATATGTTATGCATGACCGGCCCTTATTTCATGTTTATATCTTAGAATAATGCTTAGGGGTGTTCGACAGGTAGGACTCGAGTACTCGTCATGGCCATCAGTTTGGGTCGTGACACCTAGCAGCCAGAGGGTTTCATTGCTACACCCGTGTTTCAGGAGGTTATTTCCATGATTTCCAATTTTACTGATGCTTTGACCCATGTTGGAGTGGTCCTAGTTACGCCAGCCATATCTCGAACTGGAAGGGGAGCTCTGAAACCTTGCCTGCCATGTCTGTTGATGAGCAGAAGAGATTATAAAGGTTTCAGAGGTTGTCTCTTCCGCACTCTGAGGGAAGTTCTTCAAAGGATGCCTAGGAATTTTAGACAGGTATCATCAGATGCTTCACAATACGGGTCTGGTAGAGTGCAACAGAGTGGACTTTACTACTTCTAGTTTAACGGTACTGCTAGGAGATGGTGGTAGATCTATGAGATGGGTAGGCCATCTAGTTCATCTCCTCTTTCATGGGCTCAGTTTTCACACCTATTTCTTGAGAAGTACATTCCACTCACCAGGAGGGATGAGTTGAGAGGCCAGTTCGAGCACCTTCAAAAAGTTCGTATGTTAGTGACTGAGTGTGAGGCGATATTCACAGATTTATCTCACCATGCAGCTTTCATGATCCCCACTGAGGCAGAGAAGGTCAGGCGGTTTATTGAGGGCCTGACCTACGACATAAAGGTTACTATGGCTCGGGAGTCAAATATGAGGACTACGTTTCATCAAGAATTATAGATAGCTAAGAGTATCGAGCGTGTTTGCAGCCAGGGTAGAGAGGTCATGACAAGGAACAAAAGGCCTTGTCATTTTAGAAGTATCATTGGTACCTCATCTGGAGGTAGAGGCAAGATTAATAGGTGCCATCATGGTAGGCTAGATTAGTTTACACACCACGGGACCCGTAGTACGGTGTCTCAATCATATGTCAGTTCTCCTAAATTTTCATCTTTCAGTGCTCTTCTAGCGAGCTCGTACCGTGATACATCCGTTCAGGGTTACTCTAGTGGGGATTCAAGTCCTCAGGGGCAGTATCAATCTCAGTAGCCTCATTCAGCTAGGAGTTACTATGGGTTTGGAGAGTTTGGACATGTGAGACGTACTGCCCCAGACTTGGTAGAGGTGCAACTCAACATGGTTTTAAGTCCGTAGTTCCAGAGCCAGTTACTTCACCCGCTTTCTAGATTGCTGGAGGGGAAGGTCAGGTTAGTGGTAATCAGGCCAGTGGTGGCCAGGCCCGTTACTATGATTTTCAGGGTAGATTCAAGGCGATTGCCTCCAATGCTGTGATCACATGTATGGTTTCGGTCGGTCATAGAGATTCTTCCGTGTTGTTTTATCCAAGTTCTACTTATTATTATGTGCCATCATATTGTGCTCCTTATTTGAATATGCCTTGTGGTTCTTTTGATGTTCTTATGCATATGTCAACACCTGTTGGTGATTTTACTATGGTGGATCGTGTGTTTTGGTCTTGTGTGTTTACTATTGTGGAATATAAGACTAGGGTTGATCTTCTATTGCTTAATATGGTAGACTTCTATATGAGTTTGGGTATGGATTGGTTATCTCTGTACCATGCTATCCTTGATTATCACACTAAGACCGTGATGTTGGCTATGTCGGGGTTGTAAAGGTTGGAATGGAGATGTTCTCTGGGTCACACTCCTAGTAGAGTGATTTCATTTCTGAAGGCTAAACGAATAGTTGAGAAGGGATGTTTGGCGTATCTGGGTTTTATTAGAGATGTTGATGCTGATACTTTTATGTTGAGTCAGTTTCAATAGTGAGGGAATTTCCGGATGTGTTTCTTGTAGAGCTACCGAGCCTGCCACCCGATAGGGATATTAAATTTGGTATTAATTTGGTGCAAGGCACACAACCCATATCTATAGGAACATATTGCATGGCTCTACTGAGTTGAAAGAATTCAAAGAATAGTTGTAAAAGTTGCTGGATAAGAGGTTCATTAGGCCTAGTGTATCACTATGGGGTGCACCCGTGTTATTTGTCTAGAAAGGTTATTTTTTGAGAATGTATATTGACTACTGGTAGTTGAACAAGGATGCCATAAAGAATAAGTACCTATTGCTTCACATTGATAATTTGTTTGTCCAGCTTCGAGGCTCGAAGGTGTTCTTGAAGATTGATTTCAGATCGGGGTATCACTAGTTGAAGATTAAGGCTTCAGACATCCCTAAGATCGTTTTCAGGACTCGTTATGGCATTTTGAGTTTTTTGTGATATATGTTGGTTTGACTAATGCCCTAAAATCATTCATTGCAATTAATGAACAGTGTGTTCCAGCCATATTTGGATTCTTTTGTCATTGTTTTGACTATATTTGAGCCGTTCGGAGTTAAAATTTGATAGTAGACAATTGTTGCTTGATTTTAGCTAACTGACAAAGGTAAGTCTCTTGTCTATCCTTGTAAGAGGGAATCCTCCTCATAGGTCACCTACTTGCTACTTGATTCGTGATTTAGGTGCCATATATATGCGAGGTTACGAGCATATATTTGTAGCTAGGTTTTGACCAAATCCGGTATTGTGATTTGGATTGTGCATTTGTTGGATTATGTCAAGTTTTCATTATTTTCCAATTGATTCTATGAAAAAGTGATTGTTTATATTAATGATTTAGGAGCATGCCTAGGGATATGACTTGTTGATTTGATGTAACGACCCGACTGGTCGTTTCGAGCAGTAGTATTCCATTCAATAGTTTGAGGTCTTGGGTAGTTTCATATGATGTATTATGAGTTGCGTTCATGATTGGTTTGGTTCTGGGAAGATTTCAGAGCGATTTGGAAAACTTACTTCCTAGCTTGGAAGCTTAAGTTGGAAGTGTTTACCAAGTTTAACTTTTATGTATTTGACCTTGAGTCGGAGTTTTGATGGTTCCGTTAGGTTCGGATGGTGATTTTGGACTTGGGCGTATGCCCGAAATTGAGTTCTTGTGTTCCTAAATGATTTGGAGACTAATTGCCGAAAGTTGGAAGTTTAAAGGTTTGGAGAGTTGATAAGTTTGACCCATAGCTGACTTTGTGGTTATTGATGTCCGTTTGGGATTCTGAGCATTAGAATAGGTTCGTATGGTGATTTATGACTTGTGTGCAAAATTTGGGGTCATTCTGAGTTGTTTAGACGTGTTTGGCGTAAGTTTGGAATTTGAAAACATGAAATAGTTCATTACGCTTGAATTGAGGTGTGATTCATGGTTTTTATGTTATTTTGTGTGATTTGAGGCCTCGAGTAGTTCCATTTTATGTATTCGGACTTGTTGTTAGGATTGGACGGGGTCCCGGGGGGCTCGGGTGTGAATCGGGGGTGATCTCGGACAATTTTTGGTGATGTTTGAGCTGCTAATTTTTATTAGGTATCAGTGTTCATCGCGTTTGCAGCCAGAATAATGCGTTCGTGAAGGTGTGGCAGGCTTGGCAGAATTTGTTCATTTATTTGGCGAAGGATACTGCTGTGCTTCGCGAATGCGAGGCACGTACGGCGTTCGCGAAAGGTTTACCTGGAGAAGTTGTATAAGGTCCTATTTTCGGAGTTAGAACTCATTTAGATTGGGAGCTCGGATTGAGGCGATTGTTTAGGCGATTTTAACAACTTGGACATGGTAAGTATTCTTGACTCGATTTTTATTATTATTCATGATTCTATCTTTGATTTTGGCATTTGATTAGTAGATCCAAAAGAGAAATTGGAGGGGGGGGGGGAGGCTTGGCCAAATTTTTTTAAAGTAAGAAATTTATATTTGAACATCGATTCAAAGTTGGATTTTGATGAGACTTGTATGATTGGACTCGTATTCTAATAGGTTGTCATAATTAATGGGTTTTGTCAGTTTTAGGGTGCAGGCCTGGATTGACGTTTTGGTTGACTTTGAGTATTTGATTAAAAATTTGACCTTTATTGTTTGGTTTTGATTCGTATGGCATTATTTGATGTTATTGAGATTGTTTTGGCTAGATTCGATCTATTTAGAGGTTGATTCGTGCGGGAAGGCATTTTTTAAAGTATTGATTTGTCTTGTTTGAGGTAATTATATTGCCTAATTTTGTTGAGGGAATAAACCTTATGATATGACTTTGTTTGTCTAATTGAAATGTGTAAGAAGCGAGGTATTATGCGAGCTGACGAGCATATATACAGGTGCTTTGTATGATTCATGATTAGAGTAGTCTTTAGGCTATACCATGCCTTGATTTGGATAATGTGCTTCTTGCTATGATGCTTTATATATTTGTATGACTATGTGAACTCCGTAAATCATGATAGATATCATGTGTAGGTGTTGATTTCCTGTTGAGCATGATTGTTGTTGTATGGCATATCTGCATGATTTAGGTTGTGGTTGTACACTCGCACATGAATATGTGATTTGATATCCATTATTTGTATACATGACTTCTTGTATAAGCCTTTTGTGTGATGGACTGGTTGGCAACACGTGAGTTGTCCATACAGTTGTATCATTGGCACTTGAGTTTGTCTGAGCGGCATGTGAGTTATCCGTGCAGCGTGTGGATAAGGATCCATCCCCCTAGGGTCACCCTCTCATATTTCTCTCTTGATGGTGTATATGCAGGCTGTGAGAGAATTGATGGGTTTTCTGGGTGATGTGGATCTTGTAAAGTTGATAATTGGTTGGACTTTACATCTCCTCTCTATTTGCAAACTCCATGGATGTATACATGAATTTTCTGCATATCTTCTCTATATGCTAGCTCCGGAATCTATACATGCCCTTATGCATATCTTCTCTATATGCTACCTTACTTGATGAGATGAGACATGGTACATATATTCTCTATATGTAAACCCGCATGACTTGACTTGTTTAATCATGCATATCTTCTCTATATGCACTTGTTGAAGGATTAATTGCTATTTTATGCATATCTTCTCTATATTCAACTGCCGAAGGATTATCTGGTATTTCATGCATATCCTCTCTATATGAAACTGTGGGAGGATTATTTGATACTTTATGCATATTTTATCTATATGCAACCTTGATGATTTAATGATATTGGACGCATATCTTCTTTATATGCTAAGTTGTTGAACGGGAATAGTGTCTGTGCATATCTTCTCTATATGCAATTGTTGATGTGTTATTGGTTATTCGAAGCATGCCATCCTTACATGTTTTGCTGTTAAGAGTCAGCAAATCTTCTCTATGTGCACTATGTGGTACCTATATTTTCATGTTATGACTTCGTTACTACTGCTGGGTACACAGATATGTTATTGAGCTATGTAGGTTGAGTATCCTTGACCTGAGACCTCATCACTACTGCACTGAGGTTAGTCTGGATACTTACTGAGTACATGGGGTTGGTTGTACTCATACTAGACTTCTACACCTTGCGTGCAAATCTTGGAGCTGAGCTGCTATGGATGACGGAAGCTGGCATCGAAGACGTACCCATTTTCCAGATATAGCTACCACAAGTTCTTGGTAGATTGGATTCGCACTCTGTTTATGTATATTCCAAACAAATATTGTATTTATTTTTGTACCAGCTTTGTAAATCTAAATCTTAGTGGCTCAAGACTTGTACTACTAATCCTTGGAATATCGTATGGAAATCAACTATTTTGTCTAATATTATTGATGATCTTTATTCTTATTTACTTACTCCGCGCCCTTGTGCTCGTAGGGCTGCTTCTGAACTGAAATTTTGACTGTCTCCCTAGTGGCACATTCTTTTATTTCCGTAACACTTATACGGTACCTTTAACTACCCCAACTCTTATCTACATATTTTTCAAGGATCACGATGCCATCATATCTACGAGACTGAATTCCCTATGTTAGGGTTCACTATGTTTATCTTGCACGATCTATTGATTAATCTATTGAATAAACTACTAACTACTCGTTGGTCTATTCTCATATCTATATTATGCATAATCTTTCTTGGGTTATTTCCTTTGTCTTAACTTACCTCTCGCACTGGCTCCTTATGTATCAAGTGCTCATTCATACTTATTTATCAATAACATCTGGTGCGGGAACCCTTATGGCCTCTCCTTGGTGCCGTGCTTGCATAATGTTCTAGAGTCATAACATATTTGTAGGATATGAATAAATGCAATCTCATTCCTTTCACCTTTTTATCATATTCTTCCTTTACTATTCCATAGTTACCTGAGTCACATAACTCCAACTTAATGCCATATCACACCATCTTCCCCCCTTTAGGGGAGTACTAACATTTAGTTCTATGAAGATTTACCTATAAATGTTCTACCTCTTCATCTTTGGTGTCTTTTCACATCTTCACTGACATCTTACTCGCCTTGCGGTAACCCTTTTGTACCAAGGATAACTAAATTTCTTACGCACGAGGGTGACTTTTAGTGTAACTAGCACACTTAGTCCCTTAAGCTTAACTCTGCTCATAGTACTTTGTGGAAGCGTCTTCCTGAATGACCTTTAAAGGTTATTCTTCTATTTTCCATTTTATTATCGCCGGAACGTGATCTCTGAAATTATCACGATGCCGATTATTATCGAACCCTCTGATTCCTAACTCATGTTCGGTTTCATCTTGTTTACTAGCCATACTGATTTCTATTAATTTAGGAGTCTAACTTTTCCTTCTGTTAATCACGTTGGACTTACCAACTCTTTTCTCGAAGTGAGGATGTAACTTTATGGCTTATACAATTTATTGTCTCGAGGTCTGTCACCTCTTGTCTTTTCCTTCACTTGACTATAGACTCTGTCATCTTGTCATATTTTGATTTACTATTATCACCCATTTATCACATCTTACTCATAATGCTTCATTTACTCTCTTATTATTCTCCTGCTAATATTTCTTTCTATTACCCTATTCTGAAAACTTCAACAAAACATTTTTTCACTTTTAGCTCCCCTTTCACCATCTCACTGGATCTTCAGGTGTCACGCCCCAACCTCGGGGAGTGCGACCAGTGCTCAACCAAGATACCCCGGTCAAGCAAGCCTTCTAGATGCATCCTACTCGACCTTACTCATGATCAAAGTGAGGATGTATTCCATTAATTAGATAATGAGAAATTAAATGAACAATACCGAATTCATTACCATTAGTACATCATTCGAGAACTCCAAAAATATTACATTTCACATTCATAGTTTATAGGTGGAAACATGTGATACAATTACAACATCTTTAGTTTGACTTTCCCAAAACCACAACACAACCCACACTATGTCTACGGAGCCTCTCATGGACATAAAAAAGTAACATGATGGTGCCAGCAACAGGCTCCGACTATACCTCAAAACACTATACATAGATTACCCAAGATACAAGACCCCGAAATAAAATGGGGCTCACCAAGTCAGCTGAGGAGAAAGGGTATACCGCTATCCCTGATCGATGCCGCTTGCTGTGGAACCACCTGCATTCATTAATGATGCAACGCCCCCGGTAAAAGGGACGTTAGTGCATATAGAATAGTATTTGTATGTAAGACTAAACACCCACTCAATGAATCGAGTAACAGTACAAGGAGGAACAATATAGAATCAATGAAAACCTCAAACAATATAAAAGCATCAAGTTAGGAGTAAGATGGGTTTCATGTAAATTCCAATGATTTAGGTTATAAGATCTTTAGTACCTATATACCACCGTGTTTTTAGCACGGAGTCCGATCATGGCTCGACCAGCTAAGAAATCTCACCCAAACATATCCAATCACAATACCACCGTGCTTTTAGAACGAAGTCTGATCTCAGCCCGATCAGCTAAGCCGTCTCACCCCAAAACATCCCACCACAACACCACCATGTGCATGGCATGGCGTCCGATCTCGACCCGATCAACTAGGTCATCTTCTCACGTGTGCCGTGTGAGTCGACATCCAATCCGAGATTAACAACAATCTCATCCCAAACAAGGGAAAATAATCTCAATACAACCATCTCATGCCATTTAGGGGGAAACAATCTCAACACATCAGTACGGGCATTTACCCCTGAATCACACCTATACCGACACATGTATTTTTGGGGTTAGGTTGTTTCATTCCTCGATGGCTAACAATACTCCCATGTCATTTATTATATTAATAAGTTATAGTTTGTTTCATAGCATTTTCACACATCCTCTTTCATTTCATTGGCACTAGTCAAGACATTATTTATACATATAAGCAATACGAGTCTTAAGCACATTGAGATTTCTTCCATAAATTAGCATGATAAGTTGCAATTGAAACATGATATGAAATCATAACATTGCGATACATTGGTTACATTTAAACACAATCCCGAAGGAGAACACAATATGATGGGAGCATTTGGCCCACATTTTTAGTATATATCTATCAACACAAGCTTATTCGGAATAGTCAATTTTTTAAAGAATAACTCGGAATATGTGACATAAGAGTTTGAGCCAATCATAATTACAACTTACGAGGACATCATGGAATTCGATTCTACAAGAGAAATTTAGCCAACATACCTCGCTTTGAGATTTCCTTAAATTACTATAATATTTCACAAATCCTAGTAACTTTAATTTATATAGAAACATAACAAAATTGAACCATATTTAGGAAGATATTCGGGGATCCAGCTCATTTAAGCATTTTATCGAACACAAGGTGGGCATTCTGATTTCAAGGTTCTTATATGGTGGATTCCTTCATCCAATAGCCCAATGTTTACCAATTTGAGCTCAACAACCTTCCCATAAACCTTGATGGTACATGCATGCATAAATAACGCTCTTATACCCAAGAATCACACTCTCCATTACCCATCTTCTACCCCAAATTCGAAATGGAAGGCTAGGGCTAGAACCTTACCTCTTTAGGACAACTAGCAAGGTGTCCTTGTGAATTCTCCAAGACTTGAGCAAGGATTGATGAACAAATAGCTTGGGGATTCCTTCTCTCACTCTAGAGCTCTTTCCTCTCTCTAAATTAGTAGTTTGAACCTTCTAAAATAACCCTCCAAGGTTGTTTTATAAAAATGGAATCGGGTTATAAAATCAGAAAACAGACCATCCGAACTCAACTTTGCGGTCGCATAGTTCACCGCAAATTAGGTATGCGGCTCGCAAAGTGGACCATGAAACAGTCCTTCAAAACTAAGCTGGCCTGGTCCAGTCTCTGACAGATCTCCGCAGATCAGTTATGCAGTCACATAGTGCGCCGCAAAATCTTTCTTTGAAGTTTTCTCATGCTGGTTCTACTACGTATGTACGGCCCGCAAAACGAATATGCAGTGGCATAGTTGACAGCAAAATGAGCTCCAAAATGGGCCATTTTTTTTGCTCCACTCCGCGGCGGATCTGCGGTCATATATTGGACCGCATAAATGCCATGTTCTGCAACAATTTTCCTCCAACTCCCCAATGCATCGCACAACCCAAAAAGTCCGTACCACGGCTCTCAAGCTCATCGCGAAGAATTTCAACAATCCTCAACACATTAGCTTACCCCGGCACCATGAAACCCCGGGTTTTAGTAGAATTTTATGGGGCCTTACATCCTCCCCCACTTAATATCATTCGTACTCGAGTGAGGGTCAAAATCCGCCATTAACATCCAATGTGATTTAACTCATAATTCACACACCCGCAGTTCTAATTTTGACTAACTCCCCAACATTCCAAAATATTCGGCAGAGTTTCCCCTGTAACTGGGCCTATCCACCTGACATAGAATCCCAAAAACCAATCCTAACAACATATATATGATCCAATGACGTAACATAACATTAAAAAAAACACCAACTTTGGCCTCATACGCAATGCATTACCAGAAAGGAACATATTTAACATCAATTGTACAACTGATACATAATTTATAGAAGGTAAGCTCTTAACATTTCCATAGAACACAACTACCTAATTACATAGTTACTCAAACAAATGAGGGTACTTCTTCTTCATCTCTTCCTCGGCCTCCCAGGTGGCCTCTTAAACCTGTTGGTTTTGCCTTTGCACTTTCACAGAGGCAATCTCTTTATTTCTCATCTTTTGGACTTGCCTATCAAGAGTGGCAACTAGAATTTCTTCATAAGTCAGTTCCTCATTAACCTTAATAGTCTCAACTGGAACAATGAGTCCCGGATCTCCAACTACCTTCTTCAATATAGACACATGAAACACCTAGCGCACCAGCGACATTTCTGGAGGTAGCTCAAGCCTCTAAGACACATAACCGATCCTCTGAATGATTATGTACGGTCTGACATACCTCAGACTCAATTTCTCTTTCTTCCCAAACCGTGTTATATCTTTCATGGGGGAAACCTTTAAGAATATCAAATCATCCTCTTTGAACTCCAAATCATGCGACACACGTCCGAATAGGACTTCTGGCGACTCTGAGCAATTTTCAGCTGTTCCTTAATGATCAGTTCTGGTGACTCCGAAATGGACTTCTGGCGACTCCGAACTCAACTCTGCGATCACAGAGTTCACCACAGATTAGGCATGCGGCCCCCAAAATGGACCGCGAAATGGTCCTCCAAAACTGGGCTGGCCTGGTCCACTCTACGACAGATCTGCGGTCCATAGATTAGTTATGCGGTCACATAGTGTGTCGCAAAATCTTCCTCTAAATTTTTCTCATGCTGGTTGTGCGACGGATGTGCAGCCCACGAAATGATTATGCGGTCGCATAGTGACCGCAAAATGACCGCTAAAATTGGCCCATTTTTCTGCTCCACACCACGATGGATCTGCGGTCCGTAGAGTAGTTCTGTGGTCACATAATGGACCACAGAAATGCCATGTTCTGCAAAGATTTTCCTCCAATTCCCCATTGCGTTGCACAACACAAAAAGTCCGTACCACGGCTCTCAAGCTCGCAACAAAGAATTTCTATAATCCTCAACACTTTAGCCTACCCCGGCACCACGAAACCCCAGGTTTTAGTAGAATTTTACGGGGCCTTACATTGGGTCGCCTAACATTCTCTCTTTATTAGGAACGATAGTCATACTAAGATTAATATTCATCCCTTCTAGGATTCCAGTGACTATCTTCTGAAGTTTCGGAACATTCTAGTATTCATATCTAATTGTACTATTCTAGAGTGCACCATCTGGGTGTCTCACAAGGAGAACTATTACCATGTTTGCAATATCCTTCGGAAATGTCAACTAACACTAACAATCCATCAACCATTTTGGGCTAATCTAACCCCAGCTAGATACTGATATCCCATTATTTTCTTAAACTATATCTGTTAGCTCCAATAGGGCATAACTGAAATGGGTGTGGTTGATTGTGTATATCTCCATTACTGTTTAAAGTAACTCAGAATGCTTATATTTCTCTGCCTGAATTATAAATGCAGATAATCTTCACTAACTGGGTACTTCGTATCCTTCTTCACCTTGCTTCTTTTATTTGTTGAAATTTTGTATCTACCTTCTGATTCTCTCGTTGCTTTTTACCATATGGGTGGATAGATATTCATACCATAGGATTCCTTATCAAGAAGCTTACACGTCTTAGTACACACATGATCTGCTGAAAACCTCATATTTACTCATCATAAGCATGATGCAAAGTTCCTTTAACTCAATTCTTCCACAACCACATTCAATCTCTTACCAACTGTCTTTCAGGCTGTAAGTATCAATGTATTACGAATAAAATAGAATTTAGGAGTTTGAATTCTTACAACTAAGTTGTACCATACGATGTAGAGTAAGAGGAAAGAGTTACAATCCTAAATGCCCTATAGCATCCTGCTTATAAATGTGATGCACAACACACCCATAAACTGGACTCTACTAGATATGACTTGTAGGCTCCCTAGGACAGAATTGCTCTGATACCAAGTTTGTCACGACCCAAACCGAAGGGCCACGATGGGCACCCGGTGCCTTACTCAACTGAGTACCAACATCACATATCTTTCTTATCGTACTATCATAGGTAAGTTACCCACAAAGGCCGTCATGAGATAACCAGAATAAAACATAAGGGAATACTCGACACAGTATTACCCAACATGATATACAAACTTATACATGTGGCATACAGGCCTATAAAGCCGACATGATCATTTGTACACTCAAAACATAGGCCGACAAGGACATACAAGTATCCATATACATGACATCTGTTTTCAAGCCACTAAGTTTACATAAACGTCATAAAGGTCGAAACAGGGCCCCGCCATACCAATCATTACATGTCCAAAGCATACTGACCAAACTCCGGAATAAGTGGAGTGCACTAACACCTTCCGCTGAGCTGATAGCCTACTAGGAGGACTGTCAACCTATCTACCGGGACCTGTGGGCATGAAGCACAGCGTCCCCAGGAAAAAGGACGTCAGTACGAATAAAGTACCGAGTATGTAAGGTAGGAAAGCATAAATAAAAACAATAATATAAAGAGAGATAGAGAAGATACAACTTGTAACATCTGACTGCCTCTAAGGGCGACTTGCATGAAATGCATGATACATATATATGCGTATATACCTTTAGAAACATATGCCTATGTGGGCATCATCATCATCATATCTTACTCGGCCTCGAAGAGGACTCAATAAAAATTTACCCGGCCATCATAAGGCTCGGTATAATCGTACCCAGCCATGTGGAACTCGGTAAAACCCAACTGATCTATGGTTGCACAATAGGTGTTTTACCCAATCGACTATAGTATGGCTCGGTAGAGTAAAATAGCTACATATATATAATGCATGCTGTACTCATGGAATCACATTCTAAAACTTTTGGAGTAACGTAAGGTCGTCGCACCTTCGATTCACATTATTGACATCCATACCATCAATATGAACCTCAATAGGGTTCAAGGATCATACATACTTGCTTAGAATAACATTATAAGGAAAGAACAACATAGACATCCTTAGTTGCTAGGAATAGATCCGTTGTGAAGTAGTGTATCGTTTACGTTCATTTCACTTTAGATCATGACAAAAGAAAGAAGGAAGTGCATTAACATACCTTTGCAATCTTCTCTCTAATCATCAACCAAGTTTAGTATGATATTCTTATGTCTACAATGAGTAAACCGACTTCATCGTCATTATATAAGCGTTGTAACTCTCATATTTCGAAACCAATATTCTATAAGAAAATGGACAGCACCTCCCCTATTTTTACTACATCCCATAAGTTACTAAAAGTCACCAAACAGCCCAAACAACAACAATATAATTCACAATAACCTCTCTGATTACTTCAACAATCATTTTGAGTGGCAAGCGCGATTTACAATTAACAAAATATAATTTAATCCAATTCCTTTTCCATGAATCTTCCTACAACATCCATATCATCATACTTATTCTTACCATATCATTTCCAGCCCAAAACATCATAAGCAAATCTTCAAAAATAGTCCACACGCCTAGTATCTTAACCTTTATTGTCAACCTCTTATTTTTCATGTTTTCTTCTTCAATCAACTTAATTGGCACATGGATAAGCCTAAACACAACCTAACTATATGTGGGGGAATTACCCTTTACAATTGGTGTTGTTTGTGTTAATTGTGGTACGTGAAAGCTGAGTACGCGAGGTGACTAGTGGGTACATGAGCTAAATGTGGTAATTGACCGGTTTAAGCTATGTAGATTCTTTTCATGCCTTTGATTGAATTGTCATAACATGTTATATCCATCATTATTACTCTATCCTTACATGTCTTACTTGACATTGGTAATACTTGTCTCATCTCTTACTTGTTATTTGCCCTTACATGCTTAGTTGAAGTTTCTCTTTCCTTATTGCCTTGTTAAATATTCAACTGTTGAGTTACCTTACTTGAAGTTGTTATTTCATGGAATATCTTATTTTTGAGTTTGGTGTTGAGGTTGTAAAAGCCATGATTACATTGAGGCGAAGTTGTATGTTTTTGAAATACCATTCATGTTGAGCTATTCACTTTCATTTGCTATTGTTGAGACTCTTGTACATATTGTAGTTGAGCCATGGGATATTTATTGTGGAAACATTGTTATCGTTGACTTCTTTGGCAAATTGTGGTATTGGACATTTGAGGTGCAATTTGTGATATGTTGTGATTTGATACGCATACGGTGGTATAAAGATAGGGGTTGATACGCATACGATGAGATAAGGTGGCCTTGATACACGTGTTGCTAGTAGGGGAGCTACTTGAAGCCACGCGGTGTGATAAGGTGGGCTAAAACGCGGGTTGCTATTTCGGAAAAAATAATTTTCAAAACTAAATGCAAGGCTCCTGCGATGATATAATGAAAAATTCTGATTTTGATTGTGAAATGAGACAACGAGGCGGTACCTCGGTAGTGATTCTTGTTGTTATCCTTCATTTACATCACTTGTGTTTTATCTGCATCGTTTCCTTGATATTCTTATTATGTGTCCCTCCTGTGATGCCTTTATTGCCTTAGTTTCAGTGTAGTTATTCTTGTTATATTTCTTCATTGTATCTTTTACATTATTTCCATTATTATACTGTACCATACTTGTTCAGCTTTATTATTTATTCCAGTAGGTGCCTTGACCTGACCTCGTTACTACTTTACTGAGGTTAGACTTGATACCTAATAGGTACCATTGTGGTGTACTCATACTACGCTTCTTCATATTTTTTTGTGTAGATCTAGGTACTTCATACTAGGCTAGGCATCCATGAGTTGAGCTTTGGATCGGAGACTCCACGGTATACCTGCCGGCGTTCGCAGTCCTCGGAGTCACCCTCTATCCTTGTCTCTTTTCTATTGTTTACTCTTTATTTAGACACTGATGTATTAGGGGTGGTTTAGTATATTCGTGTAGAGCTTATGACTCAGTCTCACCTGATTTTGGGAGTTATTGTCAGCTGTGTTGTGGAATTATTTTATGATAGTCAGTAGGTTTAGATTGGAGTCTTTTATTATTTCTGTTATTTCTTCATGTATGTTAGGATTACCTAATATTAGAGACTAGGTGCCATCACGATATTTTACGGAGAGAGATTGGGATCGTGACACGAAACTATCCCGAGCCCCTTGGGATCCCGTCCGAACATACCAACAAGTCCCAAAATATAAGATGAACCTACTCAAGGCCTCAAATTATACATAACAACATCAAAACAATGAATCAGACCTAAAATCAAACTTAATAAACTTTCGAACTTCTAACTTTCAAAACTTGTGTCGAACCATATCAAATCAACTCGGAATGACATAAAATTTTGCACACAAGTTCTAAATTACATATCAAACCTATTCCAAATCCCGGAAAAAGAATCCGAACTCCATAACATCGAAGTCAACTCCCGGTCAAACCTATGAACTTTTCAAACCTTCAAATAGCCAACTTTCACCAAATAGTGCCGAAACCTTGTAGAAACATCCAAATGCAAATTCGGGCATATGCCTAAGTCCAAAATCACAATCCGAACCTAACAGAACCATCAAAAGTCCGATATGTGGATCAAATACACAAAAGTCAAACTTGGTCAACTCTTCCAACTTAAAGATTCCTATTTAAGTATCATTCTTCAAAATTAATTCCAAACAACTCGAAGACGAAAACCGACCATAAAAAAAGGTTATAATACATCATATGAAGCTACTCATGACTTCAAACCACCGAACTGAATGCAAATTCTCAAAACGACCAGTCGGGTCGTTACACAAAGAATATACGACTTGAAACATGTGACATAAAGAATATACTACTTGAAGCATGTGATACAAAGAATAGAAATTGCAGTAATAGAGAATCTATAATTTATCAAGCAATTGATCGAGTCCGTTGTGGTTAGAGCCTAATATCCCAGAAGAGTCGCCATGTTATTGTACCCTATTTTACAGAAGTCAAAACAACATACAACTTATAGCACTCTATAACGTTATTTGGAGTTTAGAGTCACCACCTAGTATTTAAGATATACTAGGACACCTATACTACACTATGTAATGTACACTTTAACTATAGTCTGCGAAACCATTGAGATCCTAGGTAAGGGTTCAAATTATCTCGAGGAAAATGCGTTAGACATTCCTCGAGATCCACAAAATGTGATTCTGGTGGACTCGATCAAGTAAAGGAGAGATTAAGTCAAGAATAATTAATTTAATATTTACAAAATGTGAAAGTAATTCAAAAGAAGAAAAGTTCTTAAGCATGAATGTCACATGATAGATATAAACATCTATGTAATAGATTACATACAAGAGTGTGAACAAAATATATAAAATTATGTTTTTGATGATTTAATAAAATATAAAGAATATGTAGTAATGAGTGGAGTATTTGTAAATTTATTAAAAATGAATTTTAATTAAAAGAATAAGCCTGAAAGAATTTAATTTATGTACAAAAATTAACTATTTTGAGTGAAAGACTAAATGTAAAGAAGGTAAACTTACTCCAAAATATTTGACCAAAGAATGGAAAAAGAGTCATCTTTGAATAGTATTAGTGTATAATGAATAAGGTAAAAGGATTATTTTGATGATTAAAAAATGACATCTATTTACAATAAAGAATAAAATTCAAAATAAAATAGGTAATTAGATATGCACAAGAAGGTAGGCAAAATATGTGAGAAAGGTGAAAGCTTTGAAGAAGGTATGCATTTTTATTAATGAAGCACAAAAGGCTATATTTTGACAAAACAAAAATATTTGGATGGGGTTTTTAATCAAATAGTAAACCTATGAGAGTTAATTTGGGATTAACAACTTTGGAATACAATATGTGATAGAAAATTTATTTTCAATGGTCTTGAAAAGAATTACAAAAGACTCTTTTAGCAAATGCATGGCTAATAAAGAACCGCTTAAGAAATATAGAAAAACACAATGGATTATATTCACGTGACCCTAATGGATGTATAATGTATAAAATATTTTGGACATTGAGAGGATCCCACAAGAAGAAAATTAATTGTGAAAATTGTAGATAATAAATTGCGTCAAGAAAATAATCGAGATCGAAAAAAATATCGCAACAATCGTAGTATTTGATTTCAAATAATTTGAGTGTACTATCTCTATGAATCCTCCGATTATTCTTTCCAATAGTAAATAAATTCAAGGGCCCTTGAGCTTGATCTTGAATATGTAGTTGTTACCACGAACGATGATCTTGATTTCAACTACCACGAACTTTGATTTGAACTCGTACTCCTTGAATCTGGATTTGTTCTTCGTTCTTGAGCATGAGCTTGATCGCTTGAACTTGAACTTGATTTGTTCTTCGTTCTTGAGCTTGAACTTGATTTCTTGAACTTGAACTTGAACTTGATTGCTTGAAGCTTGAAACTTGTAGAGAAATTTGCGGCGTTTGATCCACGAGCTCACTCTTGCTTCTTGTTATAACTTCTGGTGTCTTTTTTGGGTTATGAAGACCCCTATTTATAGTTGTGGGAGGGAAGAGTTATGATAAGAACAAATTCTTTCCGACCAATCAAATTGGCCAGACCATGTCACTTGCACACGTGGCGTGATTTCATTAGCCTTTTAATGTGATTAAGCATGCCTTGTCATTTTGACACGTGGCATGATCCTATTGGCTTTTTCGCTTGACTTGGCATGCCACGTCATATGATACGTGGCACCAAACTGGGCCTCTAGGAAGATGACATTTTGGGCTTAATGAAGTGGATCACTTTAGCCCAATTAAATGGGCTAGCCCAATGGATTATGACTTATTTATTTAATCCATATATATTGCATTTATATAATTAATCCAATTATATTAACCCATAATATTTATTTAGACCAATATATTTTGAATTTAAAATATATTCTAAATTAATTTTTGAATTTAATTCCGTAAATTTTATACATATACAAATGCCCCTACTTCAAGACTTGTTGAGGTATAGACTTGTCGTAACCGAAAACGGGTCACTAAGTATTAGCTGACTATCAAATTGTCGCTTGCCAGATTAGAATGCAAAGTATCACCCAATTAATTTGTTACAACCCAATCAATTACCTGAACAATGTAATAATCATTACCTTTGAATAAATACAAAAGCAAAACCATGCAAACTTTAACTGTAGCCGCCAGTGACATCAAGCTTTCCTATTAGGAAACAAATGTTTTCTTATTGTAATGACTAGATACGATAATTACTAAATACAATTTGAGTTTCCTTTGAATTCCTACATTGATGCCGAAATAAGACTACTCCCTTTTCGAAGATACATTGCAATAGCCGAACCCCTTGCGGAATGTAAAATACATGATCTCATATCGGCAATTCACCTTCGAAAACTGCCTTATGACTTCTATATAAATACAATAGTACTCTTTATTCCATTAGTTTTACTTTCAGCGTTTGCAAACCACTTTGAATCTACTTTTGACAACTTGGAAGTATTGACGCAAAGGTAATTACTTCTTCTTTTCTTGTGCTTTCTTTATTCTATTGTCCTTTTTGTAGGTAAAACAAGAAAGATATGTTCTTGCTTAACGAGATGGTGCATGCATGAAGAAGTCAATCTTGGGGTTTGAGGGGATGAGTACTCATCCTTGACTGAATATCAGAGAGATTGCTCTCAATGCGGCTCGACTATCGGAGAGATTACTCTCAGAATGATCCGACTATAGGAGATATTACTCTCAATGTGGCTCGACTATCAGAGAGATTACTCTCAAAATGACCTGACTATCGGAGAGAATACTCTTAATGTGGATCGATTATCTGAGAGATACTCTCAATGTGGCTCGACTATCGCAGAGATTACTCTCAAAATGACCCGACTATTAGAGAGATTACTCTCAATATGGCTCGACTATCGGAGAGATTACTCTCAATGTGACCCGACTATTGGAGAGATTACTCTCAATGTGCCCCGACTAGAGATTACTCTCAATGTGCCCCGACTATCAGAGAGATTACTCTCAATATGCCCCGACTATCTTAGAGATTACTCTCAATATGGCTCGACTATTGGAGAGATTGCTTTCAAAATGATCCGACTATCAGAGAGATTACTCTCAAAGAGCCCTGACTATCGGAGAGATTACTCTCAAAATGACCCGACTATCGGAGAGATTACTCTCAATGTGGCTCGACTATCGGAGAGCCTTGAATTTATTTAATATTAGAAAATATAGTTTTCGAGGCCAACTTAAGGTGCAAAGGGACTTATATGTCCACCTTAAAATTGGAAAGTTATAGTTTTCTTTTAAGGAAAAACCCACGAAGAGGCCAACTTATCGTGTAAAGGGATTTATATGTCCATCTTAAGATTGGAAAGTTATAATTTCCTTTTAAGTACAAACTCACGAAGAGGCCAACTTAAGGTGCAAAGGGACTTATATGTCCACCTTAAGATTGGAAAATTATAAAACTTCAACTTGAAGACTTCGTGGACTTGACGACATTGACTTGAATATTTGGAAACTTTGAAGATTTGACGGACTTTGCAGACTTCAACTTGAAGAGTGGCGAAGTGAAAACTTCAACTTGAAGACCGACGGACTTGAAGATTTCAACTTGGAGACTTTCACTTGAAGACCGACGAACTTGAAGACTTCAACTTGGAGACTTGGAGGGTTTAAACATTTCAACTTGAAGAGCAGCAAGCTTGAAGACCGGAGGACTTAAAGATTTGGTGAACATCAGGACATAGTAAATCCCTGAACTTCAGTGCAAATACTTGGTAGCCTCCTAAAAGACTATAATCGCCCTATTAAAGACACTGGTTATCATGAAGTCTTGCCCCCCTCTAAGTCATATGAGATCCAAAGTTCAAAAGAAGAATAAAATTTCAGCCTGATTTTCAAGTGTTGTTTGAATGAATTACATCCATCATACTTCATTTGAACAACGACTAGGGCAATATGTATCTTTTGAACCTATACGACTGAAATCAGAATGAAACTGTAAGCTGCCTACGCATCTCGGTGAAGAGGATCAAGTCATACCGTAGTTCAGAATGTGTGGATATTTTTTTTTATGTCCTAACTTTTGCTTAGGCCGCCCAATTTGAGGTTTTCAACCTAGCAGACTTTCTTTTTTATTTTTTATTTTTTTGTGTCCTAACTTTTTCCTAGGCCGCCCCTTTCAAGAGTTTCAACCTAGCGGACTTTTTATTTTATTTTTTTTATGTCCTAACTTTTGCCTATGCCGCCCCTTTCGAGGGTTTCAACCTAGCGGAATTTTTTTTTTCTTTTTTTTATTGGGTGGGCCGTACACAATTTAGACTCATACGGGCCAGTAGTATAGGAACATGCATTTTAATCTCATGCATCAAGGAGCGTTGCATCTTCAAGGATAATACTTCTTCAAAAACATGCCATTGATAGGGTCGATTCTCATGCTATCTGCATCAACTAGCTTGTAAGCCTCACTTGAATAAGCTTCTTGTACGACATATGGCCCATCCCATTTTGAAGTTAACTTCCCTATAGGTTTATGGGAAGTAATTATAGGTCTTCGTACGGAAAGGACATGATCTTCTACTTAAAAGGATCTCGGGCGAACTCTTTTATTGAAGGCGCGAGACAATCGAGCTTGATAACATTCAAGACTCTGTTGAGCTTCCAACCTCTTCTCATTAAGAGCATCCAACTCTGCTAATCGAAGTCGAGCATTTTCTTCATCAGTGATCCCTTCTTGAATAGCCAGTCGTAATGAAGGTATTTGATGCTTGAGTGGCAAGACGACTTCGACTCCATAAACAAGTGAATAAGGAGTCGCTTGTGTTGGCATGCGGTGAGTCATCCTATATGCCCATAGAGCTTCTTCCATATGGTTATTCCAATCTCGTTTGGATTTGGAGACGACTTTCTTTAACAAGTTGCATAGAGTTTTGTTAAATGCCTTAACTAGTCTATTGGGGGCAGCATTGTACATTGAAGAGTTATGTTGCTTGAAGCCAAAGAGATCACAAATCTTGTTCAACAACCTATTATCGAATGGATTTCCATTATCCGTTATTATGTAATGAGGAATGCCAAAGCGATAGATTACTTCATTGAGAAGTAGTCAGTTGCAGCCAAGACGTATAGGTGCCCACCAGAGGACTTTGGCAGTGGTCCAACAACATCCAATCCCCAAGCGTCAAACGTCCAGGATGCCACAATCGGGTGCAACACTTCAGGAGGTTGATGAATAAAATTAGCATAGAATTAACAAAACTTACATCTTCGTGCGTAGTCCAAGCAATCTTTTACCATCGTTGGCCGATAATATCTCATCCTTTTTATATGGAAGTGGAGCTTTGGTCCAGACTGATGTGACCCATATACCCCAGAATGTGCCTCTTGCAAGCTTGGAGTGCTTTTTCTTCCCTAAGCATCGCAAGAGTACTCCCTCGAATGACCTTCTTTATAAAGTATCTTTGTAGTAAAGGAAGCGAGGTGCATGACGACGAATTTCAGTCCTTCTCATCGGATTTTCTGGAAGTATCCCATAGCTTAAGTAGTCGATAATGGGTTATCGCCATTCTTCTTTCTCAACTTCAGAAATAGCGACAAGATGCTTGAGTTCATTTCCTTCACCTTCAACCTCATTTGGCGACGATACTACCCATTTTTGGCAGACAGTAACTTGCGCTTGATCAGGCAAGTTTAACAATGAAGTTAGGGCAGCTAAAGCATCAGCCTTCTATTTTTCTTTCCTTGGAACATGTTGAATAATCACGTCACCGAACCACCCATTAATGTTTTAGCATAATCATGATATGGGCGTAGTTCAGGTTTCTTAACCTCGTAACTACCTAAAAGCTGGTTGATCACCAACTGAGAGTCACCAAAGACTTGCAATTGCAATCGCTTCATTTCGACAGCTATTTCAAGTCCAAGTATTAGTGTTTGATACTCAGCAATCTTGTTAAAGCAGAGTTGCGTCAACGTAAAAGAGTAGGGCAGAACTTCACCTTGAGAAGTGATAAATACTACACCAGCACCAGCTCCCCCGCGATGTGCAACACAATCAAAGTACATCTTCCATGGAGGTTGAACTTTAATGACCATTGCGTCCTCATCAGGCAGTTCATCAGTTAGCTCCCAATAATCAGGTATAGGGTGATATGCCAAGAAGTCTACCAATGCTTGTCCTTTTACAACTTTTTGAGGGATGTACAAAATCTTGAATTGTTGAAATTGGAGATACCATCTCACTAGTCGATCACTAAGAACAGGTTTTGACATCACGATCTTGATGGGATTTGCTTTAGAAACAAGACGAATAACATGAGCTTGAAAGTAGTGCTTCAACTTTTGAATTGAGAAGACTAGCACCAAACACAACTTTTCAATTGGCGAATAATTCAGCTCGTTTGTTGTCATCATCCTTCTTAAGTAGTAAAGAGAGTTTTCTTTCCCCTCACAATTTTCTTGGGCCAACAGCGCTCCAATAGACCTTTCTTGTGCTAAAATATATAGTATCAACGTCTTTCCAAGTATAGGGGCTACTAAAACCGAAGGCTTCATCAAGCAGGATTTAATGCTCTCAAAGGCATTGCTACACACTTGGTCCTATTTGAAAGGGACACCTTTCTTCATAAGGCGAGTGAATGGTTGGTACCTCCCACCTAGGTTTGAGATGAATCTCTTAAGGTACACTAACTTTCCTTGCATACTTTTCAATTCGTGAGTATCCCGAGGTTCAGGCATTTTCAAGATTGCTTCTACTTTTGCTTGCAACTCCAAAGGCGCATTTCAATGGATTCATCCTATGTTGGTACCTCCGGAGCAACTCAAACACTATTCTCAAGTCTTTCAAGTGGTCGCCCCTCTTTCTTGATTTTACCACCCAGTCGTCCACATAGCATTCGACATTTTTGTGGAGAAGGTCGTCAAAAATATTCTACATAGCCCTTTGATAAGTAGCACCAGTGTTCTTTAAGCCAAAAGGCATTACCCTGTAGCAATAAATACCCTCGGGAGTGCGGAATACATTAAGCTCTTCATCTTTTGGTGCCATGCGAATTTGGTTATAGCCTGGCGAACCATCCATAAACGATGTTGCCTTATACCCAGTAGTAGCGATCATCAGCTATGGAATAGGAAGCATGTATTCATCTTTGGGACACGCATTGTTGAGATCCCTGAAGTCGACGCACACTCGAATCTGGCCATTTTTCTTCCTTACAGCGACAATACTTGAAACCCACGTTGGCTATTTAACTTCCCGAATAAATCCAGCTTCAATGAGTTTGTTAACTTCGATTTCAATAAGGGGAACCAAGTCCGGCCTAATGCGCCTTTGAGCTTACTTAATAGGACGAGCGCCATTCTTGACCGCAAGGTGATGGACTGCTACTTTAGGGTCCAAGACATGCATTTCTTTGTAACTTCAAGCAACGACATCCCTAAACTCCTTGAGTAACTCAATATAAGTTCTTTCTTCATCAACTTCTAGTAAAGCACTTAGGTAGGTGGGTCTTGGTTCTTTGTCAGTGCCAAGGTTAACTTCTTTTAAGGCATCAATCGTTGCCTTCACCCCTTCTTCAAGTTCCAGGGCAGCATCTTTCGCATCTTCATCTTTTTGAGGGTCCCCATTGTTGAAGGATATGTGATAACACAGTGAAACATCGTCCAATTTCTCGTCATCCTCCATTAGAGATAAAACACCATGCTCGCCTTGTGCAGTAACATGATACGAAGAACCCATACTTTCTTTGTCTTCATCACGTTCTTTAGTGTAGACCACAGTGTATGGCTTCACCTTCAGTACCTCATCACACGAAACCATGACTTTTGTTTGTCGCTTCATTCCAGAAGGAACCAAACTTTGGAAATCTTTAGAGATCTTCTGAATTTTGGGCAAAGCAGTTGTTTTTGTATTTCGATAATTTCTATGGAACTTATTCATCTTCTTTAATGGACCCAATCTCTCAAATACATAAGTTCTCATAGTTGATTTTCCAAGTCGATCAAAGACTGAAGGCCTGTTAGAAGCGGCAGAATCGTCTTCTACAATGATATAATTGTTGCTCGCCCTTCTTATGAAGATGCGCACCGGTGACAGTTGCTTGTATCCCAAACCGTCATGTGGTTGATTCATCGTATCTTTTGATGGGAGCTTCCCTAACTTTGACGGCTCATTGGGATTGTATCCAGTTTTTGCAAATAACCTGTAAGCATTAGGATCAAAACCTTCATCTGTTCGTTTTGTAGGGAGTGTCATATTTTGCAAACGATTTTGGGCTGCAAGTGGCTTTTAGGAAACCTTACTGCCTCAATTCGTTTTACCGGAAGAGTTAACTCCTTTAACACGTCAGTTTAGAGATTAGATGATTCGTCTTTATCTTTCTTTCTTTTAATGACATATTAGAGTGCATGACTTACTTTCTTGCCATAAGACGCAATATCTCCTCTATGAGATTTATTTGCGTTGGGTTGTACCTCTTCAGTAACAGCTTTGGATCTACCTGCAATCACCTCAGCTCTTTTAGTTGTAGCCTCGTCATTCTTGCTTTTCATGCCATCATCAACTTTTAGATCCTTCACAATGCGGTTCTTCAAGTAGAACTTTGTATCAGCGAAGTGTGACTTTGCCTCGGTGAATGGCTCATCATCAGCAACTATCTTCTTCTCAACTTCACCCTCGTAGTACTTCAAACATTGATGGTAGGTGGATTGAACCACTTTATTCTCATCTATCCAAGGCCTTCTGATCAAGACGTTGTATGAAGTCTTTGCATCAATCACATGCAGCCATGCATTTGATTGCATATCTTTAATGGTGATTCCCAACCTAATTGCACCTATGGCTCTTTGCCCCCCTTGGTTGAATCCTTGGATCATCACATGACTTTCATAGATTTTGTTCATGGGAATACCAAGTTCTTTCATAGTGAAAATTGGCATGAAGTTCACTAAGGATCCTCCATCAACCAAAATTCAATTTACCCTTTCATCACACATATAGCCAACCAGGTACAACGGGCGGTTATGAAGAGTGTCACCTAGTAGAAGGTCGTCTTTTGTGAACGTAACTTTTTCCTCGCACATGTTAACTTCTTGATGGATAGACTCGATGAGCTTTTTCTGGAGATAGTGCCAATGGTAGGTCATCACTCTTTTCTTCCCCTTTATCAGCATTGCAACAAGAGGCCTCAATACTATCACGGGAAAGCTTTATGTAAAACCAACATGGCAAGAAATCCTCCAAGGTCACTGGATGTCGTGGCTTTTGAGGATGGTGCACCTCTACTTTTTCTTTCTTCAAATGCTTAACTGGATTCCATCTCCTGGGTCTTTTCACCATTATATTCCTTTTTGGTTGTTCTGTTGATTCTATTCGTGGGCTCCTTTTGTGGTGCCTACGACGAGTCACCAACGCCCAACCTTCATCATCATAAGATTGATTGACTTCAGCTTTGTCGTTCTCTAGTAATTCTTTATCTTTACTTTCTTTAAAACCACATAATTCATCCGGACTGAATGAGCCAAAGGTGATAGAGACTTGGTTTGCGCTTTCTTTCTCATCTTCAAGCATGATCTTCTTCTGGCGAGCCAAGTCTATAACTTTGTCCTTGAAGACAAAGCACTTTTCTAGAGGGTGGCTCACAAGTCAATGGTATTTGCAGTATTTGAAGACAAAGCACTTCTCTTGCATTTCTTTTATAGCCAACTTTCCACTTGGCTTATCTTGAAAAGAAGTGGATTTCACACTCTGCTTTTTGCTCACTTTCGTCGTGAATTTTACAGGTGATGTGTTGACATCCATAGCTTCTTTGCTTCCAGACTTGGGTACGAACTTGCCCCACTTCCTGACTTCTTGCTTGTCTTTACCTTTGCGAGGTTCATAGATGGGCAACCTTTTATTTTCAGCAGAGGCCATGCTCAATTCCATGTCATGGTCACGAGTTGAAAGTTCTTCAAATGTGCTAGGCTTGATACCTTGCAAGATGTAGCGCAATCCCCAATGCATGCCTTGGATGCACATATCTATGCCAGAAGCTTCACTAAGCCTGTCTTTACAGTTGAGGCTTGCATTCCTCCAACGATTGATAAAGTCAATGACTGGTTCACCCTTCCGTTGGCGAGTATTTGTGAGTTCCACCATGCCCACAGTGCGCCTTGTGCCATAAAAGCGATTGAGGAACTCTTGCTCTAGTTAATCCTATCTATAAATAGATCCCGCCTCGAGGTCTGTATACCAATCAAAAGCATTTCCTTTTAGCGAGCAGACAAACTGTTTTAAAGGTAATCTCTATAAGTCCCAGCATTGTTGCATGTCTCAATGAAGTGCGCCACATGTTGCTTTGGATTGCCTTTACCATCAAACTGTTAAAACTTTGGAGGTTGATAGCCATCAGGCATCTTCAACATATCGATCCTTGTAGTGTATGGCTTTGCGTATGTAAGGGAGGACTTGGCAGCAACTCCATACTTATTCTTAATGGTTTCTTCAATAAACTCCTTCAGTTGATCGATTGGAATCATCCCTTCAGATGAGACAGGGACAGCCTTAGCGGATGCTACTTGTCTTGGAAGAGAATCACTCTTTGGAACTTCTGGGAGCTTGCCAGGTACGTGGGTGGATTCTTCTTCCATCAAGATTCCCACCCCATCTGTTAGCTTGTCGATTCTAGCATCTTGATTTTGCATGCACTTGGTCAAGCCAGCGATTGCTTCCGTCAAGTTTGCCAACTTCTCTTCCACAGATGAAGTGTTTGTCACCATGGCTTGCATGATTGTTGTAGATAATGGGGAGTAGCATGGATTGTCACACGGATTGATTCTCGAATGGCTCACACTATGCGGTGTAAGTGGGGAGGATCCATCACTTGAAGCATCATCATCTTCCTTCACAATCGAGTTCTTGGATCCGGAGAGGTCAAGCAGAGCAAGAGTTTTCTTGATCTTTTCAGCAACATCACTTCCTCCTTCGGGTACGTTTGTGGAAGATCTTGCTCCTTTTGAGGATGAAGATCTGAAAATAATGGTTGATGCTGACAACACTTGGGGTGCTTGTTGTCCTAACGAGCTTGTTTTGCTCCTCCTAACTGGTCCAAAGCTTCCAAATGTAACATCGAGGATGCTTTCCACATCAACATAGAACCTCGAATTAGCAGCCTTGGTAAAGTTGAACTGTAGTTGATTTTTTTGAAGCCATTTCAATGTTCTTGAACTTTGATGATTGAAAAGTTGAGATGAGAGGTAGATATTGTCCCACTGGGTGTGCCAGAATTTGTAGACAATAAATTGCGTCAAGAAAATAATCGAGACCGAAAAATATATCGCAACAATCGTAGTATTTGATTTCAAATAATTTGAGTGTACAATCTCTATGAATCCTCTGATTCTTCTTTCCAATAGTAAATAAATTCAAGGGCTTTTGAGCTTGATCTTGAATATGTAGTTGTTGCCACGAACGATGATCTTCAATTCCACTTGCACGAAGTTTGATTTGAACTCGTACTCCTTGAATCTTGATTTGTTCTTCGTTCTTGAGCTTGAGTTTGATCGCTTGAACTTGAACTTGATTTGTTCTTTGTCCTTGAGATTGAACGTAATTTCTTGAACTTGAACTTGATTGCTTGAAGCTTAAAACTTGTAGAGAAATTTGCGGCGTTTGATCCATGAGCTCTCTCTTGCTTCTTATTATAACTTCTGGTGTCTTTTCTGGGTTATGAAGACCCCTATTTATATTTGTGGGAAGGAAGAGTTAGGATAAGAACAAACTCTTTCCGACCAATCAAATCGAAGTGTGACAAGGCCGCATTTGATTGGCCAGAATATGTCACTTGCACACGTGGCGTGATTTCATTAGCCTTTTAATGTGACTTAGCATGCCTTGTCATTTTGATACATGGCATGATCATATTGGCTCTTCCGCTTGACTTGGCATGATACGTCATATGACACATGGCACCAAATTGGGTCCTTACGAAGATGACATTTTGGGCTTAATGAAGTGGGCTCATCACTTTAGCCCAATTAAATGGGCTAGTCCAATGGATTATGACTTATTTATTTAATCCATATATATTGCATTTATATAATTAATCAAATTATATTAACCCATAATATTTATTTGGACCAATATATCTTGAATTTAAAATATAGTCCAAATTAATTTTTGAATTTAATTCCGTAAATTTTATACGCCTACAGAAATTATATGTGAACTAATCATATTAAGTATTATCCATAGAAAAGGGCTAATTATCCTGGATTTGTGCCAAGCATGTATCTATCTAAAGGGAAGTGATCAAAGTATGTGATTTACAAATGGAGTGACGTGAAAGTGTAACTAAACATAATAGCACATACATAAGAAAATATACAATTATCTTATTAGGAAAAAGAATGCCATGCTTATGTAGTGAACAACTAGCTTAGTTAATTAGATTCGTATCGATCCTTGTCAATTAATCAATTTGCGAAAGCGTATCTAATAATCTAATCATAGATTCAAGCTACACATTTATTTGACATACATGTTGAATATTGATTATTTAACTAGATGTATTTCGCCCTAAGTGTTGTCACATATAAACAAACATCAAACATGCATAAATAAATAATGTATGTATCTACGAAGAAGAAGAAGAAGAAGATAAAGAAGAAGAAGAAGAAGAAGAAGAAGAAGAAGAAGAAGAAGAAGAAGAAGAAGAAGAAGAGAGTCACCAGAAAATTCACAAATCCGTCCAAATCTGAGTATCTCCGGCCTTGTCTGAAAAATGGAGGATATGAAAAGAAGAGACTTCGTCGATCATATTTACAATAGATCTGAAGAAATAAAGACAAGAAGAAGAAGAAGAATAAGAAGAAGAATAAGAAGAAGAATAAGAAGAATAAGAAGAAGAAGAAGAAGAAGAAGAAGAAGAAGAAGAAGAAGAAAGTCACCGGAAAATTCACAAATCCAGCCAAATCTAAGTATCTCCGGCCATGTCTGAAAAAATGGAGGACATGAAAAGAAGAGCCTTCGCCAGTGATAAAGACAAGAAGAAGAAGAAGAAGAAGAAGAAGAAGAAGAAGAAGAAGAAGAAAAATAAGAAGAAGAAGAAGAAGAAGAAGAAAAATAAGAAGAAGAAGAAGATGATGATGGTGAAGATGAAGAAGAAGAAGAAGAAGAAGAGAGTCACCGGAAAGTTCACAAATCCGGCCAAATCTGAGTATCTCCGGCCATGTATGAAAAAAATGGAGGACATGAAGAGAAGAGCCTTCGCCAGTGATATTTCCGTTGTTACTTCTTCGGATAATCACCGCAGTTAAGAGAGGGAGAGGAGAAGAGAAAGATAACTGATAGCCAGACGGTGACCAATTCTGATGGCGACAGTGTGGAGGAGCGACGGGGAGAGTCCATTTTGAAAGAGTGATGTGGTCGTCTCTCAAATTGAGAGATGAAGAGATGATATATTAGGGTTTCACACCCTTTATAAAAATCGTATCCCCCCTCCTAGTGTAGTGTGTGTTGAAGAGCTTGAAACACAGACTTAAATTATGCTCGCTAGTCAAAGATAGTATAGTATAATATCGTATCCACAGGGATTAGAGTTAAACAGTATTTTCGTAGTTTCTAACTTGATTGCTATCCAGGAGAATCAACAATTGAGATTTATATAATGAATAACTAAAATGAACTAAGAATCTAAAGTTATTGACTAATGACAATTACAACAAGGAACAAACAAAGAAGTTATCATTGTGAGAAAATAGGGGTTGATAGGATAGGTGCAAGATAATTGTTTGGGATCTAAGTTTATATAATTCACTTCTAATGTTCAAGTGAGTCTCTTGAATTCACTCAATTATTAGTTCAAACATTCAGCAAAAACTCCTCTCTCGATTAAGTTTTAACCTCACAAGATGAACCAATTTAAGCACGTGAAGATATGCAAGAATGCGTAGTGGATTGGTCTTTAGGAGAATCTCTCTCGATTATCCTCCTAACTAGGTTTAATCAATGATTCAACTAGCCTTTTTCGATTACTATGAAGAATTAATGAACTCAACCAACAATATAATGCAAAGATATCACAAATTATGCCTCTCTCGATTAGATGAACAAGTGAATATAGATGCAACAATTAAATCATCCAAAAACACTTCAATACATAAAGCTAGAGTTATAATCCACAAACAATCATCAATACACCAAATACATCAAACCCTAAAGAGAACTACTCCATAGATATGAAGCAATTCATCACAAATATAATTAAAGTATAGGAAAACATAAATTCAATCCAAACTCGGGTCTTGAGTGAGGAAGGAATGATGAAATCCTTGTGTTTTTGTTCCTCCAACTCCTCATTGGCTTCCTTAGGTCTAAAGTATGTCAAAATCCCAGAAAATAATATTTTTCCATGTATTTATACCAAGTAGGATCAGGCCCAAATGAAATGAGCTTTTTGTAGCCGAAATAGGACATTTACTCTGTAAATATTGCACAGGCGCGCCGCATGGGGCGACACGCCATGCGGGACATAAGTGGGGAATTCCATAGAGTTGATATCTGACATACAATAGGAATATGGGCAGCCGCGGCACCCCACGCGCCACGGCAGTAGACTTTTCTCAGAGTACGGAATTTGCCTTGCTTTTTGATATCCAGATGTGGTCTTCGACCCCCGAACACGATTCCGGCTACCCTTGGACTTTTACTCAGACCTCAAAGCTCCAAATCAAGCGAATTTATTCTGTAACATCTACATAGCTCGAAATCACTCCTACAAGGCATAAAACACACAATAAGTACAAAACACTATCAATTAAAGCTCAAACACAAGTAAAGTCCAGTAAATTAGAGTGCAATAAGCGATTAAAATACGAGATTATAGCCTACCATCAACACCCCACACTTAAATTATTGCTTGTCCTCGAGCAATCAAACTATATTTCACATAGACACGACCTTTTTAAACAACTCTCATAACTCATCACATCAAGAATAGTTAAAACAGATTAAGTACAATACTGTAACATCCTAGCCTCAAGATTTGACTCAAAAGCACCATGCATTATTTATAACCCGCTCATTTACTCCAACACAGAGGTCAACGACATTACCTTTCCTTCATGAATCAAGTTCCCTCACACAACAATAGAGAGTAGTTCCCCACACAATGAAAATTAAGAACAATTAGGAAATCAAGATAGAAAGAATTTGCTCACTCTCCGAAACAACATTCATATGCCACAAAAGATGCACCATAGGCTTGCCCGTAGTGCACTACTCTACTAATTGAGCTTATTCAGTCAAGGATCAAGTAGGACTTCATTTGGTTGTAATGTAGGCTGTGGGATGGGTTGGATATATTTGGATATAAGAGTGACTACACCTCCCTAAGAACTTTAATACATACAATTTACCATTCAAAACCTCACACGTATGTCAAACCAAAACTCCACATTCACATCAATATACATTAACTCCATACTTATTTAAGCACAATTACATCCAGAGTTACCAGTATCAAGGAATATTTTTCACAATCATACAATTATTTTTTTTTCTTTCTTTTTCAATTCAAGTGGCTCTTACTTTTTTGAAACAGTGCACATTTATCCTTATTTCATTAGTTCCCCTCAAAATTCAAACCAACCACCCCACAACTTTTACAAAGTTCATAATAATTTGAAGCGCTCAAGAGAGGTAAAAGGTTCAAATAGATGGGCAATTGGAACAAATGGGTAAGGCTTGTAATGTGATTGCCAAAGAAATAGGATTACAGGCTCAAAGGGGTTAATTAAGATACATAACAATTCGGTCGGTAAAAGCATATAACTGGCTTGAGAAAGAAACGTCTAAATCACTTCCAAGATTGAAGAAAACTACTATTTCGCTTTGCAAATACATAGGGCAAGTTATAGACATCAAATACAATGCACAGAATAACACAACACCTCACACCCACATGGCCATAACTCACTCAGGATCGGACTCATCAAGACACTCTAGTCAAAGCAGTTAAGCAAAGTTAAGATCATACAATTTAAGGTACTTATACAAGAGTCAAAAATTGAGCCTAAGCGTCACACTAAAGCACTCACTATTCTCAAGGCATAATAAAGTTAAGAGATATTTATTTCAATTAAAATCATAGCACAAGGTTTTCTACTCCTAAAAAATAAAAACTAACTATAGCCAGTTCAAATAAAACCCTTGAAAAAGAATCGCGGTACAAAGAAAAATCAAGGGGTAATTATTACACTACCTAACAAAAGACAATCTTTTTATGTTTTTCCTTCGACTTTACTCCCTCAAGAAACCCATCGAATGATATCCATTGTTGGGAGAAATCGAAACCTTTTCAATTTTTAGGGTTTTCCTTTCAATTTTCTAACTACTACAACTAACAAAACTAACACATATACATACATACAATTATCTCCCACCCCACACTTTACGTTATGGCATATACCCATGACACACAATTAAAAAGCATAAGGTAAAGAAAATTTTCCTGAACATCTAGTCTGGGTCTCAGTCAAAGTCGGGATCCATTCTTCGCCTTCGAACTAACACGCACATCCATGCAGGCAACTTCTTCCCAGCCTTTTTGGAGTGCACCGCATACTTATCTTTCTCACTCGCTGGAACCTTCTCTTTTGAGCCCTTCACTTTCCATTCAACAATTGCAGCTGGCTTCTCCTTTTTCACTCCCCTTTCTACATTTATCTCGAAAGTTACAGTCCCCTCACCCACTCTAAGCATGAGTTTTCTCTCGTGTATATCTAATATTGCTATACCCGTTGCTAAGAATGGTCTTCCTAAGATGAGGGGGACCTTCTCCTTCTCCTCCATATTCACTGCTATAAAATCTACAGGAAATACAAACGTATCTACCCGAAATAAGGCATCTTCCACTATCCCCTCGAGTATTAGAGTCGTTTGGTCTACCAGCTGCAAAGATATTGGCACTGCCCTTATATCTCCAATCTCTTTCTCCAATTTCCTGTAAATAGATAGAGGCATTAAGTTAATTGAGGTACCAGAATCATATAAAGATTTATCAAAATTAATAAATCCTAAAGAGCAAGGTATAGTAAAACTCCTTGGATCTCCACACTTTTGTGGGAGTTTGTTTTGTAATATCGCACTGCAATGCTCTGTGATCTTGACCACTGATGTCTCTTCTATCTTCCACTTATTTATCAGGATCCCCTTTAAGAATTTATCATAAGCTGGCATTTGGGAGAGAACTTCTGTGAATGGAAAATTTATTAACATGTTTAAGCATATCCATAAATCACTCAAATTCCTTGTCCAGCTTTTCTCTATATAGATTTTGAGGAAAAGGTAGAGGAGGCATATGCTCGCTCTCATTAGTTTCATACCTTGTCGAAGTTTCCTCCTTCTTTATGTCAGCTCCCTTCTTGCCTTTCTTCTTCTTATCAATATCATTCTTTAGTTGCTCCCTATTTTCCTTTTCAATTACCACCTCTTTTTGTATTGGAGTGGTATCTTTCAACACTTGCCCACTTCTCAAGGTCACAACATTCACTGTTTCTTTGGGATTTCTCTCAGTATCAGCTGGCAGAGTACCCGAGACTCTCTCAGATAATATTGTTGCAGTCTGTCCCACTTGTCTCTCTAAGTTTCGAAAACCAGTGCCCAATTCTTTGATAGTTTCCCTGTGAGCATCCAACCTCTCATCTTTCTTGATAATGAAGGCCTTCATTAGATCTTCTAGACCAGGCTGATTGAACTGTTGAGGCTAAAACTGCTGCCTCTGCTGATTTTGGAAGACTGGAGCTCCTTCTCCCTGAGGTCTAGATTTATTTTGTTGCCACGCATTTGCAGTGCCTCCAGGTGAACTCCATGAAAAATCGGGGTGCGTCTGACCCATTGCATTATAATTTCCCACAACATTCACTTCCTCAGTTGAGGCATAACGCTCATGAGTAGGATGTCTTATTCCACATATATCACAAGTTGCATGAGGCTCACTTTGTATTGTAGCTAAGGTCAGCTTCCGTATTTCTTTAGCCATAGCATCAAGCTGTACTTGCACATATGTGCTAGGATCAACCTAGTGAACACTCGTCGATCTTCTTCTTTCAGCACTCTCAGAAGGCCACTGATTTGAATCTTCAGACAACTCATCAAGAATTGTGACTATCTCTTCTGGAGTCTTCTTTATCAAAGGGCCTCCAACTGCATTGCTCAATGTTCTACGTGAGGCCGGTGTCAATCCATTACAAAAGTCCTAGAGTTGCATCCATAGTTGAATTTCACTATGTTGACACTTTCTAACAATCTCCATAAACCTCTCCCATGCTTCAAACACAGTCTCAGTATCTTTCTGGCAGAAGTTATGGATTTCTCTTCTAAACTTGCCCGTCTTAGCTGATGAGAAGTATTTATCAAGAAATGTTCTGGTAATCTCATCCCATGTTCAAATCGATCTATTAGGTAAGCTTCGAAGCCACTGCTTCGCATCATCTTTGAGAGTGAAGGGGAATGCCCTTAAGTAAACTGCATCTTGTGACACACAATTGTATTGGAAAGTGTTCATAATCTCCTCGAATCCATTAGATGGTTATTTGGATATTCATTTATCTCCCCCCTGAAGACACAATAGTTTTGAAGGGTTTGGAGTAACCCTTGCTTCAACTCAAAATTATTAGCTGCGATTGGAGGTGGTCGGACACTAGATAATCCTTGATTGTAGACCGGTCTAGAATAATCGCCAAGTGGTCTCCCATGCAAGGGTTGATGTTGATTAAGTCTGAGACCCATCTCTTCTTCATAGATGTTCTGCGCATCTCTAATAGCTGCTACCTCAGCATCCCGTGCAGCTTGTTCTCTTCGTTGGGCTGCTTCTCTGGCAGCCAAATCTACATTATCCTCAGCGTTTCCAGCCATAAGCTCTTTGGTTGAGGATTGCCCAACCTTTTCTAATGTCTCGGTGAGATTTCTTTCATTCCACAGCTGTCGCATTTATTTTTCTATCTCAGGCTCGTATGGTAGCACTTCTTTCGCAGAAGCTCGAGTCATGCACCAATCTACACCTGTAACCTGCGCACAATCAACGAACACCAAACGTAAAAAGGAAAAAATAAAATAAGATAAAAAGAAATATTCCCTAATTAGCACTACAAACAATTTCAAACACTATTGATTGCCAATCCCCGGCAACTATGCCAATATTTGACGAGCTCGAAATACACACTTAAATTATGCTCGCTAGTCAGAGATAGTATAGTATAATATCGTATCCACAAAAGTTCGAGTTAAATAGTATTTTCGTAATTTCTAGCTTGATTGTTATCCAGTAGAATCAACGATTGAGATTTATATGATGAATAACTAAAATGAACTAAGAATCTAAAGCTATTGACTAATGGCAATCACAACAAGGAACAAGCAAAGAAGTTATCAATGGGAGAAAATCTGGGTTGATACGATAGGTGCAATATAATTATTTGGGATCTAACTCTATTTAATTCACTTCTAATGTTTAAGTGAGCCTCTCGAATTCAGTCAATTTTTAGTTTAGACGTTTAAAAAAAATCCTCTCTTGATTAAGTTTTAACCTCGCAAGATGTACCAATTTATGTACGTGAAGATATGCAACAATTCATAGTGGATTGGTCTTTGGGAGAAACTCTCTCGATTATCCTCCTAACTAGGTTTAATCAATGATTCAACTAGTCTCTTTCGATTACTAAGAAGAGTTAATAAACTCAACCAACAATATAATGCAAAGATATCACAAGTTATGCCTCTCTCGATTACATGAACAAGTGAATATAGATATAATAATTAAATCATCCAAAAATGCTTCAATATATAAAAATAGAGTTATAATCCACTAACAATCATCAATACACCAAATCCATCAAATCCTAAAGAGAACTACTCCATAGATGTGGAGAAATTCATCAAAAATATAAGTAAAGTATAGGAAAACATAGATTCAATCCAAACTCGGGTCTTGAGTGAGGAAGGAATGATGAAATACTTGTGCTTTTGCTCATCAAACTCCTTCTTGGCTTCCTTAGGTCTAAAGTATGTCAAAGTCCAGAAAATAATATTTTTCCATGTATTTATACCAAGTAGGGTCGGGCCCAAATGAAATCACATTTCCTAGCCGAAATAGGACATTTACTCTGTAAATATTGCACAGGCGCGTCGCATGGAACGACACGCCATGCGAGGCATTAGTGGTGAAATCCAGAGACTTGATTTCTGACAACACACTATCAATTAAAGCTCAAACACAAGTAAAGTGCAGTAAATTAGAGTGCAAATAAGCGACTAAAATACGAGATTATAGCCTACCATCATGTGTGTTTGTATATGTAGTGAGTGGGTGTAGGGAATATGTGGTGCTTATTTTTTAACAAAATCAAAAGGGAAAATTTAAAAGAAATATATGTGGTCACAAGTAAAACTACCAATTCAAAACTATGGGCAAAATACCAGACACTCTTTATTTTATCTATCTATGCACGTATATCAGTGCAATTTATTTAGCTTACTAGTTAAGCTTTGAGGGAAAGACAAAAAATGATATTTAACCTTTGGATAAATAATTTACCTATTGGGTAAAAGGGGTGTCATGCCACCATCACATGTCACTTCAATTGCCTAGTCATATCAAATATGTTGTCACATCGGATATTGACGGGACATTGGATTTGACTAGATTTGATCTGTATTTTGAAATAAATTATAATGGCTTCCATGTAGTTAGTAGACTATGCTACGAATTAAAAGATGATTATTTAATTGAAAAAAATATGGATTGCAGTATTTATTTGAAAAGACCAACTAAAATAGTGTTGTAGTAGTTATTTTATTAATTTTAAATGATAATAAATTGATATAAAAATCCTAATATTATGGAAATACGAAAACTATCAATAAATTATTTTGAATTTAGAAAAATACGCCAAAGTTGTAGTATTTAACTAATTGCAATAAAATGATAAAAATTCCTATATTATGTAAAAATAGGAATAATTATCAATAAATTGCATTAAAGTTAAAAATGTGCGAAATGCTATATTTTACTATTTAATAACGAAGTTAATTTTAAGTACAAAGGGTCAAAATTGAGTTTCAAATAGCCCAAGAAACTGCGAATCATTGTCGGAGTTGTACGTCTACTAGGAAAATTCTTTATCGCCGCAATCTTCTGAGGATCAACCTCGATTCACTCACTGGAGACAATATGACACAAGAAGGTGACAGACTTGAGCCAAAATTAACATTTCGAAAACATCGTATAACACTTGTGTTGATACAAAGTCTGCAAAACTACCCTGAGATGATCGGCTTGGTCCTTTCGACATCATGAATACACACGAATATCGTCAATAAAACACTATCACAAAAGGGTCGATGAAAGTCTTGAATACTCGATTCATAAGATCCATGAAAGCTGCTGGAGCATTCTTTAGCCCAAATGAAATTACTAGAAATTCAAAGTTCCTATACCGAGTCCTAAAATTTATTTTCAGAATATCTTGCTCCTTGATCTTTAACTGGTGATACATTGATCTTAAATCGATCATGGATAAGTACTTAGCACCTTGCGACTAATCGAACAAGTCATCTATTCTTTGCAGCGGGTTCTTACTCTTCATTGTGACCTTGTTTAGCTGCAGATAGTTGATATATATCCTCAATGACCCATCCTTATTCCTTACAAAGAGAACCGGTGTGCCCCAAGGTGACACACTTGGTTGGAATTGATATAGGTTGCGTGCCCGGCAATACATCAATCCCAAAGTCAATCTCCCTGTCTGGTGAGATCCCAAGAAGCTCATCAGAAAAGACCACCGGAACTTCATTTACAACCGACACAGACTCAAGTGTCGGTGCCTCAACATCAGTGTGTGAGACTCGAACCAAAGGGTATATACATCCCTTGTTAATCATCTTCGTTGCCTTAAGATAAGAAATAAACTTACCCTATGTATAACGACCCGGTCGATCGTTTTGAGTGTTGTAGCACCATTCCCCCATTTACTTCTTATTCTATGCTCAAGTATTGATATGTGACTTGTTGGGGAAGTTGGTTTAGTTCCGGGGATGTTTCGGAATGAATCGGGACACTTAGTCCCAGGGTTGGATACTTAAGTTGAAAGAGTTAACCAGATATCGACTTCTATGTAAATGGCTCCGAAACGGAATTTGTATGGTTTCGATAGCTCTGTATATTGATTTTGGACTTAGGAGTGTGTCCAGATATTGATTTGGAGGTCCGTAGACGATTTTGGCTTGAAATGGCGAAAGTTGGGAAATTAGAAGTTTTGAGAGTTGAGAAGTTTGACCGAGAGTTGACGTTGTGGTTAAAAGACTCGAATTTTGGTTTCAGAAGTTGGAATAGGTCCGTTGTGTCATTTATGACTTGTGTGAAAAATATGAGGTCAATGGGAGTTGATTTGATAGGTCTCGGCATCGATCGTAGAAGTTGGAATTCCTTAGTTTTCACTAGGCTTGAATTGGGGTATGATTCGGGTTTTTGATATTGTTTGATGTGATTTGTGGTCTCGACTAAGTTCGTATCTTGTTTTAGGACTTGTTGGTACATCTGGTTGAGGTCTCGAGGGCCTCAGGAATGATTCGGATATGAATCAGATTGAATTTGTGTAATTAGAAGGGCTGAAGCTAGGGAACTGCTGGTGTGACCACACCTGCGAGGGGCTGGTCACAGGTGCGAGCTAGCAAAAGCGAGAAGGGGATCGCAAGTGCAGCATGGAATGATTTGGGCAGAGGTTGCAAGTGCTAGGTTATTTTCCCCACCTGCAAGATCGTAAATGCGGAGTGTAGAGGCGCGTGTGCTGAGCTCGGTGAGGGAACCGGGGGAGAGCAGGTGCGGAGGTGTTTTCGCAGATGCGGATTCGCATCTGCACATGAATGATCACAAATTGCGGAAGTGGGCTGGAGGCTGTGGATCGTACAAGCAATGAGGAATCCGCAAAAGGGGGACCGCAGATGCAGTTAAGTGGATCACAAGTGCGAAAGGTGCTGGGTAGATTATATTTGAAGGCGATTATGGAGAGGCGTTTTGAGTAATTTCTTAAGTTAAGAAACTTTTGATCATTTTTATTCAATAATATTGATTACCCGTTGAATTCCCATCCTAATATATGTGTTTCTAGGGTGGATTTTTGGGTATTTTGGGTTAGGGATTGGAGAGTAAAATTTGGGGACTTGAGTGACAATTTGGTGTCGAAATTAGCCAAATTTGGTATGGTTGGACTCGTGGTTGAATGGGTGTTCGGATTTTGTAACGATTATTGGATTCCGAGATATAGGCCCGAGGTTGACGTTTTGAGTTGACTTTTTGACTTTTGATTAAGAACTTAGCATTTTCATATGGAATTGATTCCTATATATTGTGTTGATTGTATCGAGTTGTTTGTGTCTAGATTCGAGGCGTTCGGTGGCCGATTCGCGAGGAAAGGCTTATTGGAGTAGAGATTTGAACGGTTTGAGGTAAGTAACACTTCTAAACTTGGTTCTGACGGTACGAATCCTTGAATTACGTGTTATGTGATTGGTGTTAGGTACACATGCTAGGTGACGGGCGTGTCGGCATGCACCGTAAAAATTGAGATCCGGTTGATTTCATGGTATTGTGTAGTCATCGGACCTTGTTGCCATTCATGTGATCTCTATGTGTTAAAGTAATTGAGGTACAGATTCAGGTAAGAAATCATGATAGGCTATATGTTAATGCTATTGAGACCCACTGCAGTCACTTTTGCTTTTAAATTATTTGCTTAGATGTCAATTTTGTACTCGGTCACATCCATCATTTGCATATTATACCTTAGTCTCTGTTACGATTATTGTTGTGCTATATATTATTGTTTGGGCTACTTTTCATGAGAATGTGAGCCCGAGAGACTGGATAGATTGATCATTGAGTTGGGTCCCGATAGCCGTGTTGTGAGTGAGATTGTGGATCGGGTTGTACGCCGCAGCACGAATTATGGATATATGTAGATCAGATTGCACGTCGCAACAGGACTTATTGCTATATGTGGATCATGTTGCACGCTGCAACAAGCCTTATGGCTATATGTGGATTGGGCTGCACGCCATAGCAGGCACCGTACAGTGCTGAGTGAATGAGTGTGACAAGCGAGAATTGAGACAGTCAGATTGAGTACTCCGAGAGTGTGAGTACGTGAGGTTTTCATTGTGTTGCATCACATACGGTTTGTATATTGGCATATAGATATAAAGATGTCATATTCCTCATATCAGTCACACTTGGCATATTTTATCTGTGTTGAGCTTAACTGTTAAACCTAGAAGCACTTCTACATTTCATGTACTGTGTACGGACAAATTATGAGTTTTCTTGGAGATATTATTATCCTATTTCCTGTCATTTATGTACTGTTAAACTTTGTATTTGTACTATATTGGTTGAACGCATCACTGTTTTCAGCCCAAAGGTTAGTCTTGTTACTTATTGGGTTAGTTGTACTCAGACTACACTCTGCACTTCGTATGCAGATCCAGGTATTTCTGGGCATGGTTGTTGCTGATCTTGGATTTTCACCCATTCTGCGATTATCGAGGTAGCTGCTTTGGCATCCGCAAACCTCGACTCTCCTCCTCTATCTCTCAGTTTTACTTATACTGTTCTACCTTCTTAGACATTGTTTCAGACTATGTTATTGAATAGATGCTCATGCACTCAGTGACACCCGAATTTTGGGAAGTTTGTTTTCGAGTCGTAGTTGTTCATATCGGCTATTTATGAGAGTTATTTCTGTTAAACATGCTTCATCTTATTTTTAATATAAAAATGCCTAGTGTTATTATGATTGTGTAATTGCCTAGTTCTGTGATAGGCGCGATCACGACACATTGCGTTTTGGGTCGAGACAAGTTAGTATCAGAGCCTAGGTTACATAGGTCTCACGAGTCATGAGCAGGTTTAGTAGAGTCTTGTGGATCGCTGCAGAGACGTCTGTACTTATACTCGAGAGGCTACTAAACCCTTAGGAAAACTTTACCTTCTTGTATTCTTGTCATGCGAATTTGTTGTTTCTGGGAACTAAGCTTCTGCTATTCTATTCGCTCACAGATGGTAAGGACACGTGCTACTGAATCGGGTGGACGGCCACCAGTACCACCAGCCAGGGCCATGAGAGGCCGGGGTGCAGCTCGTACACCAGCTAGAGCAGCACCTGTAGACCAACCATTGCTCTAGCTCAGGAGTAGGTTGTAGATGTGGTTGATCTGGTGGGACTAGCTCAGGAACCAAATGTGCCCATCGTGATTCCAAGCCTTCAGGAGGCTCTAGCCCAGATATTGACTGTTTGCACTATCCTTGCTCAGGCGGTTTCAGTTCCGGCTGCACCAGCCACTTCTCAGGCTAGGGGAGGTGCTCAAACTCCTGCCTCCCATACTCTAGAGGAGGTGATGTAGGGACTTTAGACACTGGGGTATTACCCGCCCAGCCGGTTATAGTTGCTCAGACCCATGTGGGTCCTGTTATGAGTGATGAGCAGCAGAGGAGATTAGAGAGATTTGAGAGGCTCAAGCCTCCATCATTCGGTAGGGTTGAGTCAGAGGATGCTTAGGAATTCTTTGATATCGGCCAGCAGATTCTTCGCTCGGTGGGTATTCTGGAGACTAGTGGGGTTTCATTTACTAGTTTTTAGCTGATGGGGGGAAGCCTTGAGATAGTGGGAGACCTATAAATAGGGCAAGCCAGCTAGTGCTTCACCACTTTCATGGCACGAGTTCTCCGTTCTCTTCTTGGAGAAGTTTGTGCCACCGACCCGCAGGGAGGAGTTGCGTAGGCAGTTTGAGCAGCTATGCCAGGAGGGTATGTATGTGACCCAGTATGAGATGAGATTTTTAGAGTTGGCTCGTCATGCGATCTGGTTGGTTCCCACTGAGCGGGAGAGGATTAAGAGGCTCGTTGATGGCCTCAACTATCAGTTGCATTTTGTTATGACTTGGGAGAATACATCAGGTTCTAGGTTCGACGAGATGGTCTATATTTCTCAGCGGCTAGAGTTGGTCCGTAGTGAGGAGCGTGAAGAGATGGAGGCCAAGAGGCCTCGTGGTTCGGGTGGTTTCAAAGGTGTTCCTTTTGGAGGACAGTCCTGCCACAGCAGGGGTCGTCCTTATAGGCCCACTCAAATGGCTCGTCCAGTTCATCGTGGTGCATCAGATAGCCATAGTTTATACAGCGCACGTTCGGGTCAGTCATCTCTCAGTGCTCTCCCAGATCAGAGTTCATCATGTGCTCCATTAGTTCAGGGTTGGTCTATGTCGGGTTCTTCTAGTATTTATTCTGGCTCTTGGGATCCTATTTAGTCCCCTCCACCATTGACGAATCGGGGTTTCTACGAGTGTGGGGAGCTTGGACATATCAGGAGGCATTGTCCCCATCTCTTGGGAGGTCCAGTTCAGTAGAGGGGTCAGGCTATGACTTCTACACTAGCAGCTACACCACCCGCTCATCCAACTCGGGGTGGGGCTCAGGGAACTAGAGGTCGCCCTAGAGGGGGAGGCCGATCAGGTGGTGGTTAGGCTCGATTCTGTGCTATTCCTACTAGGCCAGAGGTCGTTTCTTCAGACAAAGTGATCACAGGTATTGTCTCGATATGTCACAGGGATGATTCTATATTATTTGACCATGGTTCCACTTATTCATATGTATCATCATATTTTGCTCATCATTTGGATATGCCCCGTGAGTTCTTAGACTTACCTATTTATGTATCTATGCTGGTGGGCGATACTATTATTGTGGACCATGTGTATCGGTCGTGTATTGTGACCATTGGAGGATTGGAGACTAGAGTTGATCTCTTATTTCTTAATATGGTTGATTTTGACGTGATTTTGGGTATGGATTGGTGGTCTCCATGTCATGCTATACTGGATTGTCACGCTAAGACCGTGACGTTGGCAATGCTGGGTTTGCCAATGATCGAGTGGAGAGGTTCGCTGGATTATGTTCCCAGCAGGGTGATTTCATATTTGAAAGCTCAACGGATGGTTGAGAAGGGGTGTTTATCATATTTGGCCTTTGTGAGAGATGTTGGTGCTGATACTACTATTATTGATTTTGTTCTGGTAGTACGAGACATTCTGGATATGTTTCCTGCAGACAATTGATTATGGTATTGACTTGGTGTCGGGTACTCAGCCCATTTCTATTCCTCCGTATCATATGTCACAGCCGAGTTCAAGGAATTGAAAGAGTAGCTTTATGAGCTTCTTGATAATGGGGTTTATCAGGCCTAGTGTATCGCCTTGGGGTGCACCAGTTCTGAAGACGACATTTAGGACCCGCTATGGTCACTTTGAGTTCCTAGCGATGTCATTTAGGGTAACCAACACCCAACAACATTTCATGCATCTGATGAGCAGTGTATTTCAGCCATATCTTGATTTGTTTGTCATAGTATTCATTGATGACATCCTGGTGTACTTACATAGCCAGGAGGAGCATGCCCAACATTTGAAGATTGTACTACAGAGGTTGAGTGAGGAGAAGCTTTATGCAAAGTTCTCCAAGTGTGAGTTTTAGCTCAGTTCGGGGGCGTCTTTGAGGCGCGTGGTGTCCAGCGAGGGGATTAAGATGGATCCAAAGAAGATAGAGGCGGTTCAGAGTTGGCCCAAGCCGTGTTCAGCTACTGAGATTTGGAGTATTCTCTGCTTGGCCGGATATTATCATCGCTTCCTGGAGGGTTTCTCGTCCATTGCAGTACCTTTGACCATGTTGACCCAGAAGGGTGTTCCATTCAGGTGGTCGAATGAGTGTCAGGAGAACTTTCAGAAGCTTTAGACTTCCTTGACCACAACACCACTTCTAATGTTGCCTTCAGCGCCAGGTTCTTATACGGTATATTGTGATGCTTCTCGGATTGGTATTGGGTGTGTCTTGATGCAGGAGGGAAGAGTGATTGCTTATGCTTCATGCCAATTGAAGCCCCATGAGAAGAACTACCCTGTTCATGATTTGGAGTTGACAGTCATCGTTCATGCATTGAAGATTTGGAGGTACTTTCATGCATTGAAGATTTGGAGGTACTATCTCTACGGTGTGTATTGTGAGGTATTTACAGATCATCGGAGTCTCCAGCACTTGTTGAAACAAAAGGATCTAAATTTTTAGCGACGGAGATGGTTGGAGCTGTTAAAGGACTATGATATTACCATTTTGTATCATCTTGGGAAGGCTAATATGGTAGTCGATACCTTGAGTAGGAAGGAGGTGAGTATGGGTAGCCTTGCATTTATTCCTATTGGTGAGAGAATGCTTGCATTAGATGTTCAGACCTTGGCATATCAGTTCGTGAGATTAGATGTTTCGGAGCCCAGTCAAGTTCTAGATTGTGTGGTTTCTAGGTCTTCCTTATATGATCGCATCAAGGAGCGTCAGCATGATGATCCCCATTTGCTCATCCTTAAGGATATGGTTCAACATGGTGATTCCAAGGAGGTTATTATTGGGGATGATGGGGTGTTGAGGATGCAGGGTCGGATCTGTGTACCCAATGTAGATGGGTTGTGTGCGTTGATTCTTGAGGAGGCCCACAGTTCGCGATATTCCATTCATCCGGGAGCCGCAAAAATGTATCAGGACTTGAGGAAACACTATTGGTGGAGGAGGATGAATAAGGATATAGTGGGGTTTGTAGCTCGGTGCCTAAAGTTTCAGCAGGTGAAGTACGAACATCAGAGACCTAGCGGATTGTTTCAGAGGCTTGAGATTCTGGAGTGGAAATGAGAGCGTAGCACCATGGATTTTGTATTTGGGCTCCTAAGGACATCGAGGAAGTTTGATGCTATTTGGGTGATTGTGGATGGGTTGACCAAGTCCGCGCATTTCTTTCCAGTTAAGATTACCTATTCTTCGAAGCGGTTGGCTGAGATCTACATCCGCGATATTGTTCGCCTTGACGGTGTGCCGGTGTAAATCAATTCAGATCGTGGCACGCAGTTTACATCATAGTTTTGGAGAGTAGTGCAGCAAGAATTAGGCACACAGGTTGAGTTGAGTACAACATTCCACCCTCAGACAGACGAACAGTTCGAGAGCACTATTCAGATATTGGAAGATATGCTAAGCGCTTGTGTCATAGATTTAGGGGGTTCTTGGGATCAGATTTTGCCGCTTGCACAGTTTGCCAACAACAATAGGTAACAATCGAGCATTCAGATGGCTTCGTGTGACGCCTTGTATGGGAGACTGTGTCGGTCTCTAGTGGGTTGGTTTGAGATGGGTGAGGCTAGGTTATTGGGTACTGACTTGGTGCTGGATGATTTGGACAAGGTTAAGTTTATTCAGGATCGGCTTCGCACGGTGTAGTCTAGACAGAAGAGTTATGCCGATTGGAAGGTTCGTGATGTTGCTTACATGGTAGGGGAGAACGTACTGCTCAAAGTTTCACCCATGAAGGGTGTTATGAGGTTCGGGAAGAAGGGCAAGTTTATCCCTCGGTATATTGGGCCTTTTGAGGTGCTTAATAGAATAGGAGATGTGTCTTATAGGCTTGCATTGCCGCCTAGACTATCGAGTGTTCATCTAGTATTTCATGTTTCCATGCTCGAGAAGTATGTCGGCGATCTGTCTCATGTCTTGGACTTCAACATGGTTCAGTTGGATGGTGATTTGACTTATGATGTGGAGCCACTGACCATTTTTGGATCGGCAAGTTCGAAAGTTGAGGTCAAAGAACATAGCTTCAGTGATGGTGCAGTGGAGATGTCAGCCAGTCGAGGAGATTATTTGGGAGACCGAGCGGGAGATGCAGAGCAGATATCCATGCCTATTTGAGACTCCAAGTATGATTCTAGACCCGTTCGATGACGAACGTTTATTTAAGAGGGGGGACGTAACGATCCAGCCGGTCATTTTGTGTGTTGTAGCCATGTTCCCCCATTTATTGCTTATTCTATGCTCAATTGTTGCTATGTGACTTGACGGGGTAATTGGTTTGATTCTGGGGATATTTTAAAATAAATCGAGACACTTAGTCCCAGGGTTGGGTGCTTAAGTTGAAAGAGTTGACCGGATGTTGACTTATATATAAATGGCTCCGGAATGGAATTTTGATGATTCCAATAGCTTTGTATGGTGATTTTTGAGTTAGGAGTGTCTCCGGATATTGATTCGGAGATCCGTAGACGATTTTGGCTTGAAATGGCGAAAGTTGGGAAATTAGAAGTTTTGAGAGTTGAGAAGTTTGACCGAGAGTTGACTTTGTGGTTAATGGGCTTGGATTTGTATTTTGGAAGTTGGAATAGGTCTGTTGTGTCATTTATGACCTATGTGCAAAAATGGAGGTCAATCAGAGTTGATTTTATAGGTCTTAGCATCGATCGTAGAAGTTTGAATTCCTTAGTTTTCATTAGGCTTGAATTGAGGTGCGATTCGTATTTTTGATATTATTTTAGGCCCCGACTAAGTTCATATTGTATTTTAGGACTTGTTGGTACATATGATTGAGGTCTCGAGGGCCTCGGGAATGTTTCGGATGGGAATCAGATTGAATTTGTGTAATTAGAAGTGCTGAAGCTGGGGAACTGCTAGTGTGACCGCACCTCCGAGGGGTTGGTTGCATGTGCGAGCTCGCAAACATGAGAAGGGGATCACAGGTGCGGCCTGGAAAGATTTGGGCAGAGGTCGCAGGTGCGAGGTTATTTTCCGAATCTGCAAGATCACAAATGTGGATTGTAGAGGCGCAGGTGCGTAGCTCGGTGATGGAACCTGAGGAGCGCAAGTGCGGAGGTATTTTCGGAGATGCAGATTCACTTCTGCGCATGAATGATCACAGATGCGGAAGTGGGATGGAGGCTATGGATAGCAGAAGCGATGAGGAACCCGCACAAAAAGGACGGCAGATGCGGTTAAGTGGAGCGTAGGAGCGAAAGGCCCTGGGGAGATTATATTTGAAGGGTTCTGAGGTTTTAATCATTTTTGGACTTTACAAGCTCAGATTAAGGCGATATTTGAGAGGGGTTTCGAGTGATTTCTTGAGGTAAGCCACTTTTGATCATTTGTATTCAATAATATTGATTACCCATTTAATTTCCTACCTAGTTTATGTGTTTTAAGGTAGAATTTTGAGTTTTGGGCTATGGATTGGAAAGTACAATTTGTGGACTTGAGTGGCGATTTAGTATCAGAATTTGGAAAATTTGGTATGGTTGGACTTTTCGTTGAATGGTGTTCGGATTATGTAACTTTTCTTGGAATCCGAGACGTGGGCCTGGGGTTGACCTTTTGAGTTGACTTTTTGACTATTGATTAAAAACACAGCATTTTCATATGGAATTGATTCATATAGCTTGTGTTGATTGTATCGAGTTGTTTGTGGCTAGATTCAAGGCGTTCAGAGGCCGATTCTCGAGGCATGGGCCTATTGGAGTAGAGATTGCGTGGTTTGAGGTAAATAACACTTCTAAACTTGGTTCTGAGGGTTCGGATCCCTGAATTGCATGTTATGTCATTGGTGTTGAGTTGAGGCACATGCTAGGTGACGGGCGTGTGGGCGTAGAAATTGGGATCCGGTTGATTTCGTGGTACTATGTAGTCATCAGACCTTGTAGCCATTCATGTGATCTCTATGTGTTAGAGTAATTGAGGTGCAGTTTCATGTTAGAAATCATGTTAGGCTATATGCTAATGCTGTTGAAACCTACTGCGGTCATTTCTGCTATTAAATTATTAGCTTGGTAGGCAATTTTGTACTTTGTCATATCCATCATTTGTAAATCATACCTCAGTCTCTGTTATTGTTATTATTGTGTTATATATCATTGTTTGGGCTAGTTGGCATGAGATTTGTGAGCTTTCGAGACTGGAGAGATTGATGACTGAGTTAGGGATCAAGAGCCATGTTGTGAGTGAGGTTGTGGATCAGGCTGCACGCCGCAACAAGCTTTATGGTTATATTTTGATTGGGTTGCACGCCGCAACAGGCCTTATGGCTATATATGGATCGGGTTGCACGCCGCAACATGCTTTATGGATATATGTAGATTGGGTTGCATGCTGCAACAAGCATGTGGATCGGGCTACATGCCACAACATACAACATACACTACTGAGTGACTGAGTGTGACAAGCAAGAATTGAGACAGTAAGATTGAGTACTATGAGAGTGTAAGTACATGAGGTTTTAATTGTGTTGCATCACATACAGTTTGCATATTGGCATATAGATATAGAGATGTGATATTCCTCATATTAGTCAAAGTTAGCATATTTTATCTATGTTGAGCTTAATTGTCTTCATTTCCTGTACCGTGTATGAAAAGATTATGAGTTTTCTTGGAGATATTATTGTCCTATCTCCTGTCATTTCCGTACTGTTAAACTTTGTATTTGTATTGTATTGGTTGAGCTCATCACTGCTTTCATCCCAAAGGTAAGTCTTGTTACTTATTGGGTTGGTTGTACTCACACTACACTGCACTTCATGTGCAGATCCAGGTATTTCCGAGTGCGGTGGTTGCTGATCTTGGAGTTTTACCCGTTTGGAGATTATCAAGGTAGCTGCTTTGGCATCCGCAGACCTTGACTCTCCTCCTCTATCTCTCAGTTTTACTTATATTGTTCTACCTTCTTAGATAGTATTTCAGACTATGTTATTGTATAGATGCTTATGTACTCAGTGATAACCGTATTTTTGGAAGCTTGTATTTGAGTCACACTTGATCATATCGGTTATTTATGAGAGTTATTATTGTTAAACTTGCTTCATCTTATTTTTAATATAAAATGCCTAGTTGTATTATGACTGTCAGCTTGCCTAGTTCTGTGATAGGTGGCATCACGACATGTTGAGTTTTGGATCGTGACACTTTGGCACAACATCATCCCCCTACCACTCGATGATTGTCTCATTTTGAAACTCAAACCTAACAGTTCTGGTTCGGCAATCAAGCATTACAAAACATGAATAAAGCCAGTCCATCCTAATTATTAAATTAAAATCCACACTCATCAATTCAATGAGATCGGCTGTGGTGTCTCGACCATGAACTGTGACAATACAATTCCTATAAACCTGTGTGGCCACAATGGACTCACTAGCTAGAGTAGATACAGGGAACAACTCATGATGCTGTTCCAATTCCATCCCAAATTCCATAAAAACATAAGGAGTAATATATGACAAGGTGGAACCAGGATCTATAAGAGCTACACAAAATGAGACTGGACACTCACTATTGTGATGAAATCTGGAGAAGCCTCTTAACTTTGGCGGCCCCTCATAGCATAAAATCTACATGGTCCTCCGGAACGTTGTGCACCACCCCTAGCTGCACCATGCCCTGCGGGTGCTGGAGTAACCTGAGCTGTACTAGGTGATGCGGAAGTAGTATCTGTTGAACTGGCCGGCCGCACCATACCCTTACCAGCACTCTGACGAGACGAAGGGCAATCTCTCTGAATATGGCCCCTTAGAGCACACCCGTAGCATATGGGAAAGTTCATGTAGCTGACTCCTGAGTGCATCTTCCCACACCTAAGGCATAAAGGCCTCTGCTGCAGCTGAAATCTCCCGCCTGACTGGACCTGCTAATAATATCCCTTGTTGCCCTGACTGGGCCTGGAACGACTCCACTGCTGCTGACCAAACCCTGATCACAGTGCACTTGCTGAAAGCTGAGCAAAAGACTGTGTTGGTCCAGATGACCCTCCCCTATACATTACCTTCCACCACTACCATCACTGAAAGAGCTACCAAAGATTCTGTCACGACCCAAATCGGAGGGCCGCGATGGGCACCCAGTGCCTTACTCAACAAAGCACAAATATAACGTATCTTTCTTATCATACCACTATAGGTAAATGATCCAGAAGGGTTGTCATGAGATAATCGGAATAAAACATAAGGGAATACTCGACATATGACGACCCAACAAGATATACAAACTTACACATATGACATACGGGCCTATAAGGCCGACATGATCATTTGTATACTCAAAACATTGGCCAACAAGGCCATACAAGTATCCATATACATGATATCTTATCTACAAGCCTATAAGAGTACATAAACGTCATAAAGGTCGGGACAGAGCCCTGCCATACCAATCATTACATGTCCAAAGCATACTGACGAAATACAATTCTGGAGCAATTAGAGTGCACCAAGACCTTCCACTGAGCTAATAGCATACTAGGAGGACTGTCAACCTGTCTATCATGCAGGCATGAACTGCAGCATCCCTATGCAAAACTATATATATACTTTAAAAACGTATGCCTTTGTGGTCATCATCATCATCATCATCATATTGTACCTGGCCTCAAAGAGGACTCGGTAAAAACGTACCCATCCATCATAAGACTCGATATAATCGTACCCGGCCATGAGGAGCTCGATAAAACCCAAATTATCAGTGGTTGTACGATACGTGTCGTACCCGGCTGACTATAGCGTGGCTCGGTAGATTAAAATAGAGACATATATATAATGCGTATTGGACTCATGGAATCATGTTCTAAAACTTTTGGAGTGACGTGAGGTCGTCGCACATTCGATACACATTATGGACATCCATACCATCAATATGAATCTCAATAGGATTCAAGGATCATACATATTTGCTTAGAATAACTTGATAAGGAAAGAACAACAAGGACAACCTTAGATCATGCCAAAAAAAAGAAGGAAGTGTCTTAACATACCTTTGCAATCCTCTCTCCAATCGTCAACCAAGCTCAATATGATCTTCTTACGTCTACAATGAGTAAACCGACTTCGTCGTCATCATATAAGCATTGTAACTCTCATATCTCAAAAGAACTATTTTACAAGAAAATGGACAGAACCTCCTTTGCTTTTACTACATCCCATAAGTTACTAAAAGTCACCAAACAACCCAAACAACAACAATATAATTCACAATAAGCTCTCTGATTACTTCATCAACCATTTTGAGCGGCAAGCTCGATTTACAATTAACAAAATATAATTGAATCCAATTATTTTCCATGAATCTTCCTACATCATCTATAACATCATACTTATGCGTACTATATCATTTCCAGCCCAAAACATCATAAGATAAACTTCAAAAATAGTCCACATGATTAGTACCTTAACCTTTTTCGTCAACTTCTTGTTTTTCATGTTTTCTTCTTCAATCAACTTAAGTGGAACATGGATAAGATTAAAAACAGCAGCCATAACAATATCAAACTATTTCTAACAATTTACAACCACAATAAACTATATATATAGTCTCAACATAGCCCCCCCAAAAAAAGATAATGATTCCTTATGCCATGTCAATTACTATCTTGTAGATTTTCACTCAAACAACTCAACCAACACATGATTAACCTTAAGAACAAACAATAACATAATTTAATTACCTTAGGAAGTAGATACAAGTTGAAATCCCCAGCTGGTGTATCTCACAACAACCTTCAATCACCCTACAATACTATAGGATTTGTATTCTCTTCTTGAAACAACTTTTGATGTTCAAGTTGGTGTGTAAGGACTTATATTTTTCCTTGAAACTCTAATATATATGAATGAGTAACTGATTCTTACCTTAATAAACAAGAACAACAACAAATATGAGGTTACATCACGTTGAAGAATCCTCCAAAATAGCCACAAGATGAAGAACTACGATCTATCAAGCACCACGGGATTTCTAGCGTTGGATTCATATTTATCTTTGGTTTTCACTCTAGAACTATGGAGACTGATTTGAGAGTGTTTTGGGAGAGTATAGGTCTTGTTGGGTCGAAAAATGATCCCAAATGAGCCTTTCGCCAATCTTTAAAGGTTGGAGAATCACCCACTTCCTAAGTGGGCCCCATTGGGAGCTGCTTGTGCAGTCTCGCAAAAATATTAATATCTCACTACTCTGATGTCGTATCGATGAACGATTTAATGAGTTAGAAACAAGACTTGTAGATATTCAATTTTGTATCTTTTTATCCCGTAATTCCAAGTATATTGGGAGAAACGCTCCGCTACATTTGACCTAATTTTCAGAATATTTATGAATGTAACTTGTGATGACCTTTGCCAACTTTTGTTCCACAACTCGCTTGACATCAAAACATAACACACGACTATAATAAAACTAAAATTACTCATAAAATATCCTCATTATCATGTTAAGCACCCTAGTCTCACCCTAAAAGTATATGTTGTAATATTCCTAGCTTGTCGACTTTCGACGAAACTTATTTCCTTCATTTCGTTTAGCTTATAAGCTTTCCAACCCTCTTGCTACTTGTTATTCATGATATTAAATATTTTTAAACTCCAAGATAACATTACTAACTCACTTTATATACCTTCAAAGATGATCTCATTTTTGATCGTACATCAATTGACTTACGACACACTTTTACGTATGAAAATATGTGGTGTAACAGATTCCCACGGACTGGGCCTTCTTGTTATCATATCTCTCCATTATTTTATTTAATTAGCGGGTTCCGTGGCTTGAGAAAATGATACCATCTTCCCATAGTTCATATAAGAATTCAAGGGGTTGTAGCGGCTTCGTTGATAACCAAATGGCTAAGGCCCTGCACAAACCGGTGCACCCTAGCCTCCATAGGGGGCAACATGTAAATAGCATACTTGGAATGATGCACAAATTTCGTATGGTAGTCCCACACACTCATACTACCTTGCTTCAAGTTCTCAAACTCAGTGGCACAAGTTGCCCTAGTCTTGGCAGGCAAGAAATGATCCATGAAAGCATCCGCAAACTCATTCCACTTCGTCAGAGGGCTCCCCTCCTCCTGGGACTCCTCCCACAATTCAAACCATGAATACACCACATATTTCATGTAATATGAGTCCAACTCCACTACTTCTGTCCAGTGGCATGCATCACACGAAGAGTCTTGTGCATCTCATCAATAAACTCTTATAGGTCCTCCTCGGGCTTAATACTTGTGAACACCGGAGGATGAAACTGAAGAAATATGTTCACCTTGGAACTAGCTGAATCTCCTTGCTGGCTAGAGGAAGTTGATATGGCATTCAATCACTGGGCCTGAGAAGCCACTATCTAATTCAACATTTGTATAGCTCCCCTAAGGTCCCCATAAGAACACTAGGATCGGAGGTTGCGGATGGAGGTGGAACTGGAATGTCAGTTGGAGGAGGAATCAGTCCATTCTCAGCATGAGTAGTAGAATCAGGAGGTGTTGTGGTTGGGGGAATGTTTTCAGCCCTTGAGTGCTCACCCATAACATCGGGAAAATCATAAACTGCAACTCCTAGGTTGGCATTGTCCCTTTGTCCACTCCTCATCTTCTTCTTAGGCGCCATGTACTGAAAATTTAGAACTGCGCACAAGTTATAAGGGACATCGTTATTGTGGACAACCAATTTTGACCCTCCTTTTAAAAATTAATTTGCTTACACTTATTAATTCTCAATAGATATGTTAAGTATAATTTCTAATTAATAATATCTATTTTATTTATAAAAATTAGGTAATAAGCGGTGTTAATTCGTAATTTAGTAATTATATGATTATAAAGATACTAGATTTACTATTTACTAATTTTAAAACTATTAAAATAATTTTCATATGCATCACATAGGCTTATAATTAATTTAACAAGTTCATTCCTTAATTTTGGTGAAATGGCCCATTCTTTCAAAATGAATACGAAATTAGTATACTAAATTTGGTATATTTGATGATTAAAATGCATATCATATATTATTGAAATTAATTAAGTTTAATTAAATTAATTTCAAAGAGGTTGAAGGCTAAATGGCTATAATTGCAATTGCATTGCTAAACACAAATTGGCCATCTTTTAAATTGAAATTGGCCCAATACATAGGCCCAATCGCCATCTAACCCAGTTCAAACAACCCCTCCAATCTATGTTGGCAATCCATGCCACTCCTTATAAGCTAATGGTGGTGCGCCATGTCACCAATCTTCCACACTCATGAAACAAGCACAAATAAATGTGTACCGTTGATCCAACTCATCAACGGTCCATAATTAATCGCAAATTTTCTCTTTTTTAAAATTCCCGCTACAATCTCATCTACACCGTTGAAATACAAAGATCCAATGTTTCTCTTCTTTCCTCATAAAAGCCTTTTTAAAACATTTAATACCTTATTTATCTGGGTCGTTGATCAAATGATCAAACGGCCCGAATTGCTTCCCTCAATCTTCACCTCAGAGATCGTCCTAGTTACCCCAAACCCTAATCATTTACCTCCTGGACCAACTGCCCCCTTTCCCTAAACGTTATTTTCTCTCTCCTCTGCTTCACTCACCATCAGCCATGAGACCTTGCATAAATTTGTGCAAGGTCGACGAAATCAAACGGCAATCAACCCATCTTGTCCCTATGCCGCGAATTCTACCGATTCATTTCCAATTCCATTGATAGAATTCAAAAATCCCAAATCTAAAAACCATAGCCAAAGAGTGAAACTTTAAATTGTTCAATATCTCTTATGCTCCATCAAATCGGAGCATGCATGGAGTTCTTTCAGAGATTCATCATGAGCATTCGACACCCAGAGGTCAAACGTAGTGCCGTGTGACCTCTGGGTTTTAGAGCTTTACCCAATGGGTCTTTGCCTTCAATGGTCAACCTCTCTCCTCTCATGTAAAATCCTCAATGTTTTCCCGCCGTTTCTTAAATTTTCAACCGTCTTTGCTTGCATCATCTAGTAGTCGTCACTCTCCATTACCACTATTTGAATCTACCGAATCCCTAAGGCTTGAAGTCACTATAAATAGTAGCCTTAATTTTTCTCACCTAACAACATCTAACAACCTAAGAAAGACATCAATACACAACCTAGTACAAGTATTCAATAGTCTACAGAGTCTATCAGAAACTCTAGGTTCTAACTGATACTTCATCTTTCCCTCTTTCCGATTTTGAGTTCAATTCATTGGTAGCTGTTTGACCTTTGGTTCTTAAATGGCTAAGAAGAATCCTCATTTGGTTTGCTACTCAACGGAAGGTCAGTGTACTTCGACTTTTCTTTTATTTTAATCATTTTGGTTTAAATCATGTCTACCTTGTTGTTCTCAAATTATTGTGTATGTCCATGATGTGTATGATAATCATGCTTTGCATACGAGCCGACATTTTCTCTTAATATCTTGAAGCTATGTGAACACTAATCGACTACTCTTGCAAGCTAAGTGAATGCTCTTTGAGTCAAACAATCTGTGTGTTAATTAAAACTTATGTAGCTCGATAAAAAGCCTCAACGGTTCTATACACTTGTTCTAACTTTATATTTTCCTGATAATTCTGCTATGGTTCTCATGTTTACTCTATTGATCTTTACCTTGGTGTTACATGTTGATTTGTATCATGCACTTGGGGTTGCTTATTTGATAAACCAAAGTTAAAATAGGATATGAACACTTAAGGTTAACTATAGGGCTGTCATTCAGTTGAAATATATCAATTTAACTTTGTTTGGATCGTTTTCTCTCTTCCAATGCATTTTATGTGACTCTACAGCTCTTGAAAGACCATTGTAATGAATTTCGGTTAGCCTTCGTGACTATTTGATTATACCTGTGAGCTCCGCTGTATAAGTTTGCCTATGAATATAACCAAACTAAGTTCTAATGAATTGCTACAATTAATCTTATATGAACTCTGACTGTTGTTGTTTACTTAGACCAAGCATCTTAGATTGTCTTCAAGGATCTGATTAAGAAACAGAATTTGATTAGGAAGTTTAGTTGTTGTGTATCATCTCTTGAATTTTTCATGTTAAACTAAACTTCATTATGTTTTGGACTAATACATCCATCTATTTAGCTGGATTAATTGTCATGCTACTAGAACCATGCTTATTTCATGTGAAGCCTTTCTTGTCCCAGACTTATGTAGTGAACTTGTTGGTCTGACCCTATGTTGTTTGACACTCTACCATGTTGTGGTCTTTCATTCCTTAAGTATATCTTTTGTATATGTTGAATTGTCTTCTCCTGGTTTTCTATACTCATTCATGTTATTAAAAAACTTCATGCTCACCTCTCATACCCATGCCCATGTTCTCATAAGGGAAACTGATCCTTGCTAAGCCTACATAAGTTAACTGTGGTTCACCTATAGACTTAAGGGAAGCTCTTGATGCATATCTACCCTGTCAGAAAATTACCGTGTGTTTACATGAGTGTTTTCACTCCTAATGAACCTAGTATGAATGAGAGGTTATTAATCATGTCATCTTCTTAAGTAAAGATTAATTTTCTTGCTTAGGTATCCTTGTTAATATGCTCTAAATATTCTGAATAAGGTTGTTAACTCATGCTACTAGTAGAAGTTAAGACAGTCTATGAATGAATCCGTGATTAATTCAAACATAGTCTAATAAGTTATCAAGGTATTATGAGTAGGGACTCTTGTAAATTTGAAGTTATTGGTAGATGCATGTGTCTCCATACTCCTTAATCATATGACTTAATGTTTGGATTCCTAAATAACCTACTGGTGTTCCCTCTCTTTGGTTGTACCTGTTATTGGTTTCTTTGAGTATTCTTAAGTATGTTGAGGATATTGACAGTGTACTACACCCTGGTATTTGGACTGTGATCCCTATGGTGTTATTTGTTATCTCATATTCATAGTAGTATTCTGTATAATCTCTGTGAGAATTGTATATATCTTTGTCTTATTAATACTGTTCTGGAGTTACAGTGAGAGCCTCATTGGAATTTAAACCTATAGAGAAGAGTAAGTGTGAGTGGTTAAGGGTATTTTGGAGTAAGGTTTAGTTTGTGGTGGAGATGCCATCCCTGACACGAGCACTGCTCGGGGTCCCTGAGACCTTTGTGAACTCTGAAGTGCGAGAGATCCAAATGGTGTCTTGGCCATTAATGGAATTTTACCATAAGCTTTTAACCATTGAAACTTATTAATCTATTTTGGGTTAATGTTAATTGAAAGAAAAGGCTTAAATGTTAATTTTTTGATTCTCTTTGATCTTACATTAATTTCATTGCATTCGTGATTACTAGTATCTGTTACAGTTCTGTTTTGGGACTTATATTGATCCTATTTGTATTTAAGTATGACATTGGGATGTGTATCTAATAATCTTCTTTCTTTTTTTCGCATGTGTTTGAGTTGGGCCTTGCCAAGTTGTAAAAGGACTCAGGCCCAAATGCTTGCCTGAACCTTGGAGTCATAGGAGTTGTTGTTGTTTGTTTTCACTTTCTGTTGGGCCTAATCTCTTTCAGGACCAAAACTATCAGTCCATTCCTTCCTTTCATAGCTCTTATAAGTTTACTGTTATTATATACGGTAAAAACCGAGCTCATCTATTGCATGACAGATCGGGGATATAATGGATTGAAGATCGACCCTGGATTCCATTAAACCTAGGCACGAGGTTAGAACATGCGTCTTCAAGATTATTGAGTCCATAACCCCGGAACTGACCACGACTCCGAATTAGCTCGAGAAAACATTATCGAACCAAAATAACGGAAAGCCAAAATATCTGTAACCATTCGGATATCACGGCGTGAATCTCACCACGTATCAATGAAACCGATTAATTAGCAAATCGTGAGGTTTTTTACCTTATATAAAATTGTACCCAAAGTAGGGCTCTTCTACTTTATAAAGGGGGTCTGATTATTTGTAAAGTACATTGTAACATACACCCCAAAGTAGTAAAATGTTATTTCCAGTCATTATTATCTCATCACTCTATTCTGGCATTGATTGCAACATCTTTGACTCTAGGGTGACCAACCTTCAAGGCCGAGATTGTTCAACCTATGTGGTTTACATTTACTTTTTTATCATTAATTTCAATTTGAATCTGATTTCTCATTTTGTATCAAGTTAGATCACGTATCCTTAAAATCACGTATAAATTCAATTGTTATCCGATTTTGAGGGTAAACAGTTTGGCGCCCACCGTGGGGCTAAGGATAATAGTGGTTATTTGATATAAATCTCCATAACACACACTGCTTTACGCTTGCTCTTTGAAGTGTCTTTGATTCCAGGCTAAAATACAAAAAATTCAAACTCTCAATCAGCACCTTTACATGTTGACAACTAGTCTGGCCACCAAGGTAAAAATAACAATATAGCGCCCAGTAATGAGATACCACCTGCTGATCCCGCTGGAATTCCCATCGCAATTCCGATTGACACTAATTCGCATATGGCTATCGATGCATACTTGCCTATCGACCCCAAAAATAGCGTTCGTGGTGGAGCCCGATTGGCAAGTCAATACACACAAAATGTTGAAGGAGACGGGATCAGTCTACGAGTGATCTTCAAAATGTTGCAGGCTCAACATGCGGCGATAGCTCAGTTACAGAACCAAAGTCGTGCATCGAGCAGGGTTGAGCCCGATCCTCCCCAGGAAGTCACCCGCAGGGATGAACCGGTCATAGAAGTTCGAACGAACATAAATCGAGGGCTAACCCCGAGATCATAAAAATGCACAAGGAGCTGACAAAACGTATAGAATCAGGGGAGAAGAAGATCGAGGCTAACGACAAAAAGGTGGAAACCTACAATTCCAGGTTAGACCAAATCCCAGGACTACCTCCGATATTTAAGGTCCTGGATTCCAGGAAGTTCATACAAGAACCTTTTCCACCGAGAGCGGCTCCGAAGCTGGTCCCTAATGAAGTTTCGTATGCCCATAATACTCAAGTATAACGGAAAGACCGACCCAAACGAGCATGTAACCTCTTATACATGTGCTATCAAAGGGAATGACCTGGAGGATGATGAGATCGAGTCTCTTATGTTGAAAATATTTGGGGAGACCTTGTTGAAGAGAGCTATGATGTGGTATCACAATTTACCTCCTAGTTCTATTGACTCATTTGCTATGCTTGTAGATTTTTTCATAAAAGCACGTGCAGGTGCCATCAAGGTCGAGACTTGGAAATTAGACCTTTTCAAAGTCAAACATAAGGATAACGAGATGCACAGAGAGTTCGTGTCTCGGTTTCAAATGGAACGAATGGATCTGCCGCCGGTCGCTGATGATTGGGCTGTTCAAGCTTTCACTCAGGGACTTAATATTCAAAGCCCGGTGGCTTCACTGCAGCTAAAGTAGAACTTAATAGAATGCCTGGTTGTTACAAGGGCCGACGTGCATAACCGGTATCATTCGAAAATCAGAGTCGAAGATGATCAACTCAAGGCCACTTCAGGGTCTGTCTATCCCAGCAGAACCTTTGACAGAGTCGAGAGAGATATCGATCGCGATACGAGGCCAAACAGGGATCAGTATCAGTCGTATAACAGAGATAGGAGAAGCAGCGGGTTCGGGCGAAACTCTATGAGAAATGAAAGGGGAAATGACCGAGGTCAAAGCACCCGGGGACTTATGACCAAAAATGGCTTCGACGGGTCCAAAGACGCATCGAGGCTATTGGAATATAACTTCAATGTCGATGCTGCCACCATTGTATCAGCTATCGGGCACATCAAAGATACCAAATGGCCTCGACCTCTACAGTCCGATCTAACCCAAAGGGATCCTAACCAGATGTGAAAATATCATGGCACTCACGGTCATAGAATGAAAGATTGTCAACAGTTGAGAGAGGAAGTAGCCCGTCTATTCAACAATGGGCACCTTCGGGAGTTCTTGAGCGACTGAGCCAAGAATCATTTGAGGAACAGGGATTCTAACAGAAAGGAAGAACAAGAAGAACCTCAACACGTCATTAACATGATCATCGGAGGGGTTGATATCCCACATGGGATGATGTTTAAACGCACCAAAGTATCCATCACTAGGGAGAAACGAACTTGAGACTACATATCGGAGGGAACTTTATATTTCAACGACGAGGATGCGGAAGGGATCATGCAACCCCATAATGATGCACTGGTAATATCTGTACTCGTAAATACAATCTGTGTTAAACGTGTGTATTTGGTCTAGGTAGCTCAACCAACATCATTCAATCAAGGGTCGTGGAGCAGCTCGGTCTACAAGACCAAATCGTGCTTGCAGTTCGAATTCTGAATGGATTCAACATGACATGTGAGACCACTAAGGGTGAAATAACGTTACCCATAAACTCCGCTGGGACCATCCAGGAGACTAAATTTTATGTGATCGAAGGGGACATGAGGTATAATGCTTTATTTAGGAGGATATAGATCCAAAACATGAGGGAGGTGCCTTCGACACTACACCAGGAACTGAAATTCCCAACACCTGACGGAGCCAAAACAATCTACGGAGAACAGCCAGCTACGAAGGAAATGTTCGCGGCCGAGGAGGTGATACCGTCATCTACAGTTTCAACATCGAAGGGCCCAAACAAGATGGTAAAAAACGGGGCCAAATAGCAATCACTGGTACCATTTTTGGCAGATTCGGACAAACACAAGGAAGTCGAGGATGATAATTATGGGGTTCCCAGATCTTTATAGCCCCCGATGAATCCGCGCCACTAAATCGATGGTTGAGGAGATGGAATAAGTCATATTACAAGAAAGCTTGCCCGATCGAAAGGTATACCTTGGCATAGGGCTAAGCTTCGAGCTTAGGAAAAAGACTCATTCAATTTCTTAAAACTAACGAAGATTGTTTTGCTTGGTCCCACCTCGATATGACAGGAATCGCGCCGGAGATAACCACTCACAAGCTAAGCCTGGACCAAAATTTCACCTGGTTAAACAGAATAGGAGACCCCAGTCCGAGATCAAGCATCCTTTCATCAACGATGAGGTATCTAAACTTCTTAAAATAGGGTCTATTCGGGAGGTTAAATACCCGGATTGATTAGCAAACATAGTGGTAGTCCCTAAAAAAGGGAATAAACTAAGAATGTGTGTAGACTACAAAGATTTGAATAAGGCATGCCCCAAAGACTCTTTTTCTTTGCCCAACATCGACGGTATAATCGATGCCATGGCTGGCCACGAGATCCTCAGTTTTCTCGATGCCTATTTCGAGTACAACCAAATACGGATGGACCTAGGTGATCAGGAAAAAACTTCTTTCATCACTAAATACAACACATACTGTTATAACGCAATGCCGGTGCTACTTACCAACGCCTAGTAAATCGGATGTTTGAGGAACAAATAGGAAAATCAATGGAAGCTTACATTGACGACATATTAGTTAAGTCCCTACGAGCAGAGCACCATTTAAAACATTTGTAGGAAACGTTCAACATACTGAAGCAATACAATATGAAGCTGAACCCAGAAAATTATGCGTTTGGAGTTGGGTCAGGTAAGTTCCTAAGATTCATGTTATCCAATCGGGGAATCGAGATTAATCCCAAATAAATCAAAGCCATCGAAGATATCATAGCCATGGATAATGTAAAGGCTGTGCAAAGGTTAACCGGGCGAATAGCCACCCTGGGGCGATTTATTTCGAGGTCGTCCGACAAGAGACACTGATTCTTTGCACTATTGATGTCACGCCCCAAACCAGGGGGCGAGACCGGCACTCGGTGCCTCACCTATCCTTGCGTACCAACTTGCGACTAAGAGACTCTGAACATATGATGTCATACTTTGGCCATGGGCCACATTGCAAGATAACTGCGAATGCTGAATAAATATCAATATAAAACTGGGCCGACAAGGTCGTCATAATTACTACAGCTGACAAACCAACTAAATATACATACAAGGCCTACAAGCCTAACATGCTGCACTAACTGACAGGATATGTCTACAAGCCTCTACTGGTGGATATACTGTGATCAGAACAGCTTCCCGACCTACTCATAACATATATACAATATACACAATATGTACATAAAGCTCTAGACCCGGAAACTCCGAAAGGCATGGAGCTTACCGATCAAGCTGAACTCGGGCAACACTTAATGAGGAGGTATACCCGTCTGTCTGTCTGAACCTGCACGCATGAAATGCAGCGTCCCCAGAAAAGGGACGTCAGTACGAAAAAATGTACCGAGTATGTAAGGCACTATACTGAAAGTTGAAACTGAACTGATAATATAATAACTGAAATTAACTGGGAGTCAAAGATGATCTGGAGATATACTTACCTGCTGATACTGACTCAACTCCTTCAATATAGTAAGTAAAATAATTGTACGGCCTTATAAGGCTCGGTATATATAACTGCTCTGCCATAGTAGGCTCGCTTATAGGCGCTCGGCCATACTAGGCTATGTATCTCGACCATGCTGGGCTCGCTCATAGGCGCTCGGCCACAGTAGGCTCGGTATATAACTTTCCATCTGATCAGAAGTTGCCCAATAGGGGCCTGCCCATCGATTATAGCTCGATGGTAATGAAAATACTGTAATACTGTATATATAGGCTTGCTGCTCTCTTGACTGAAAGAAGACAATACTAAAATTGAATATAGAGTCTCGATAAGGAATAATATTGTAACTTATGAGACTAGAATAGTGTGAATAAATTCATGAATATGAACTTCTCTTTTTGTCTCATTACTAACACATGTAGCTACGAGATCATGCCAAAATGAAGGAAGGCTTAGCCTTACATACCTGAGCTGATTTTCTTGAGAAAGATTACACCGTACTCCTTAAAATTACAAAAACTCACGCTATATTATGTTGTGAAGTTTCAAATGAGTTATGGAGCTCCATCCGAATTCCTCTCATCAACCAGATTCAAAAGTCCAATGATGAATAAGGCAGCGGATTGAGTCGGAGCAAAAATGTTTAATTTAGAAGAAAAGTTGCACACTGTCTTCAAGTACCAACCTTTCAATGAAATGGCTCTTCAACAAATCCTTATGGACCTCATTAATGAGAAAGAGAAGCTCCCACTGATATACTGTCTACTACTTCAATCGGTTCAAAAAAAGGGCTCCTCGAAAGTTGACGAACAAATTTGTGTATAAAGTCCAAATTCAATATTTCATCCCACTATTTTCTTCGAATTTCTTCTTCTAAGTGTGACACCTATGCAACAACTTTAAGAGTCATTAAATTGAATTGGGGGGTGCTGCCACGTTGTTGGTTATTTATCCCCAACATTTAACCAACATCTTAATTAATAAATCCCTACTTCCTTAATAAAATAATTAATCTCTCATTAACCAATAATCAACCAATTACCCACATAATTAAAAATTATCTCAACTTACTTAAAATACTACTTACTTTAAATATACTTTATATAACTTACTATAATATACTTTACTATCATAGTCATGCGGTACCATATAAAATAAATACATACACTATTATTTCATTAAAACATCCATGTAAAAATTCTCAACTTATAATTTTCATAGTCTATTATAAAGAGTAAACGTTCTCGTACACTTAATTCTTAAAATGATAGAAAGATAATCTTCTTTTTTTTTGTGAGAAAATAATTTCTATATTTACAATAAAGAAAATCTCCTAAACTTTCTTATATTATGTGCATAATTTACCATATTCGAAAATAGTAATAATGGTTACTATCCAAAATTATACTTATAAAACTTTTACTAAAATATTCCACTTAAAAGAAATACCACATTAACATAATATCTAACGGTATCAATGTTGTTAAACTTACAGAGTCTTACAATAACGTAGTCACAAATCCTCTATAATCTCATGAATGGTCTTAATCCCTTCTGGCTCATATGGATTACTACGACTAATTCTAATATTAAATTACGGAATGTAACATTCTTCCCCCCTTTAGAAACATTCGTCCTCGAATGTTAACTCTTTGAGATTTTCAAAGTTTTTGCTAGGGTCTTCTCTGTATACTAAACTAAAACCCAACCTCTGTCTGAGCTCTGGACTATTTACAGCCTTTTGTACTTGAGTATCTTGCTTCTTCACCTTTACCTTACTTACCATTCAATCTTGCATCGTATCTTCTGTCTCTTTCATGACCTCCCTTTCACATAGGTATAATTCATGTCCATAACTTGAAGCTCTATTATAATACTTGCACCTCTGGTGCATACACAATCCGGTGAGAACTTCATACCGACTTCTTATAATGTTGGTACCACTTCTAACTGGCTTCCTTATAGAGCCATTATAGAATATGCTTGTTGCATTATCTCTCTTGCACCTCTGATATTAAGAGTGATTCTGCCACGTTCTCAAGCGCAATTTCTATAATTTTCTAGGTCCAATAATCAGACTCTTGATTTACTTCGTTGTTGTAACTCTTTAGTTTCCTCTTCCTTCTGACCAACCTTTATGTAGGCTTAAGCTATCTTTCGATCTGCGGCTCATGGCAGTAGTTATTACTTTAGCCCTTCATGGACGCTATGGAATATCCATGATACAATCTTATAACAATTCAATCTTTTGTCTATGACCTGGGCTCAATTCTTTATTTTAACATATACCGGAATCTTCTACGGCTGTATGATTGTCAATATATATGCCACATCGATAATACTCCGAAATCTTAGGTACATTCATTATGTAATTATCTCTGGATCATTGATCGAATAATTCCGTTCATTCCTTCTCAACTTTCTTTAAATGCAAGCAATTGGAATTCCATACAACCCATATGATCTTGAATATCATTTCCCGTTCATTAGCCACGATAGGTGCCACCTACTGATGGAATGTATACAATGTTGTTGTGAGACTATTGTTACATGACCATTTCCTCTTTAGGTGACTGTGCTTGGTTAAAGCCTTCTTCCTTATTTCCTCCGCTAGTCTTTCATTGTAGTACTTAGGGAGGACCCTCTGATTCTTGCAAGGCTGCGAGCTTATTACATCGTATACTCAACGGAATTTTTTTATGTTCGTACTCATATATAAAAGTCCTTAGTTACTTACCTCTATACTTATATGCTTGTACGGTTTCTCCCGAACTAAAGTTTTGACTATCTTCCCTTAACAATCATACAGTATCTTTAACTACCCCAAATCCTATCTGAATATTTCTCAAGGTCATGATGTTATAACTGCGAGACTGGATTCCCCGTATTGGGGTTCACTCCGTTTATCTTGCACGATCTACTGATTTGTCTTTATCCTCTTGTCTAGCCATAACTAGGCTCTTCCTAAATCAACTACTAACTACTAATTGGCTCATTCTCATATCAATATTCTGCATAATTTTTCATGGGTTATTTCCTTTATCTTAACTTACGTCCTGCACTGGCTCCTTATCTATCAATAACATCTCAGACATGAACCCTTACCTCCTCTCCTTGATGTCGTGTTTACATAATGTTCTGGAATCGTAGCGTATCTGCAGGACTTGAATAAGTGCAATCTTATCCCTTTCTCATTCTTATAACATTCTTCCTTTACCATTTTCATAGTTACTAGAACCACTTAATTTTTGACCTAATGACACATAACTCCATATTCCACCCTTTAGAGGAGTACTTAATATTTAGCGCTACGACGATCTACCCATAGATGTTTTACCTCTTTATCTTTGGCATCTTTTCACATCATCGATAACCCTTACTTGCCTTGTGGTACTCCTTCTGTACCAAGGATAAAAAAAATTCCTTACTCACGAGGGAGACACCTAGTGTAACTGGCACACACAGTCTCTTACACTTAACTTTGCTCACATTGATTGCTTTTGGGAAGCGTCTTCCTGAACCTTTAAGAGTTATTCTTCTGCCATCCATTCTATTATTGCCAGAATGCAATCCTTGAATCTCCCATGATGCTGACTATTATCAAATCACCCAGTCCCTAATTCATGTTTAGTTTATCTTGTTCACCAGTCCATACTGATTTCTGTTACTCTGAGGTCTAACTTTTCCTTCCGGCAGTTGCATTGGAGTCACGAACTTATTTTTCGAAGTGAGGATACGACTTTATGGCCTATACTCTTTTGTTGTCTCAAGGCCTGTCACATCTCATTTTTCCCTTCACTTGACTATAGACTCTGTAATACTATTATTTTTTTGATCTACCGTTGTCAGCCATGTACCACATTTTACTCATACTACTCCATTAACTCTCTTCTTATTTATCTGCTAATATTTCTGTCTATCACTTTATTCTAAAAACTCGAACAAAATATTCCTTTGCTTTTAGCCCCTCTTGCTCCATCCATTGGCTCCTCGAATTGCCTAACATTCTCTTCCTACCAGGGATGGGAGGCACACTAAGGTAATATTTATCCCTTCCAGGCTTCCAGTGCTTATCTTTATAGTACTCATATCTAGCTGTACTATTTTAGGGTGCACCATCGAGGTGTCTCACAAGTAGATCCATTACCACGTTTGCTCTATCCTTCAGAAACGTCAACTAACTCTACCAATCCATCCACTATTTTGGGTTACTCTATCCTCAGTCGGATCCTGATAACTCGTCCTTCTCTTACACTATGTCTGTTAGCTCTCATAGGGAATGACTGAGATCGGCGTGGACGATTGTACATACATCTGTCACTATTGAAGGTAACTTAAAATGCTTATATCTCCCTTCCTGAATGGTAAATAATTATAATCTTTATTAACTGGATACCTCGTACCCTTTTTCATCTTGCTTCTTTTACTTCTTGAAACTTGTATTTATCTTCTGAATCTCTCATTGTCTTTCACCATAAAGGTGGATAGATATTCTTGCCTTAAGGCTCCTTATCAAGAAGGTTACACATAAGGCACACGCATGTTCTACTGAAGACCTCACATTTATACATCATAGGAATGATGCAAACTCGAGTTTCTCTAACTCAACTCTTCCACAACTATATCTCTACCAACCATCTTTCTGGATGTAGGTATCGTCGTATTATGAATAAGATAAAGTTTAAGAAATTGAGTTCTTACAACGGAGTTCTACCACACGATCTAGAGTAAGAAGAAAGAGTGACAGTCTAAAATGCCCTGTAGCCTCCTGCTTATAAGTGTGGTGCACGACACACCCATAAATAAGACTCTACTAGACACGACTTGTAGACTCCCTAGGACAGAACTGCTCTGATACCACTTTTGTCACGCCCCAAACCAGGGGGCGAGACCGGCACTCGGTGCCTCACCTATCCTTGCGTACCAACTTGCGACTAAGAGACTCTGAACATATGATGTCATACTTTGGCCATGGGCCACATTGCAAGATAACTGCGAATGCTGAATAAATATCAATATAAAACTGGGCCGACAAGGTCGTCATAATTACTACAGCTGACAAACCAACTAAATATACATACAAGGCCTACAAGCCTAACATGCTGCACTAACTGACAGGATATGTCTACAAGCCTCTACTGGTGGATATACTGTGATCAGAACAGCTTCCCGACCTACTCATAACATATATACAATATACACAATATGTACATAAAGCTCTAGACCCGGAAACTCCGAAAGGCATGGAGCTTACCGATCAAGCTGAACTCGGGCAACACTTAATGAGGAGGTATACCCGTCTGTCTGTCTGAACCTGCACGCATGAAATGCAGCGTCCCCAGAAAAGGGACGTCAGTACGAAAAAATGTACCGAGTATGTAAGGCACTATACTGAAAGTTGAAACTGAACTGATAATATAATAACTGAAATTAACTGGGAGTCAAAGATGATCTGGAGATATACTTACCTGCTGATACTGACTCAACTCCTTCAATATAGTAAGTAAAATAATTGTACGGCCTTATAAGGCTCGGTATATATAACTGCTCTGCCATAGTAGGCTCGCTTATAGGCGCTCGGCCATACTAGGCTATGTATCTCGACCATGCTGGGCTCGCTCATAGGCGCTCGGCCACAGTAGGCTCGGTATATAACTTTCCATCTGATCAGAAGTTGCCCAATAGGGGCCTGCCCATCGATTATAGCTCGATGGTAATGAAAATACTGTAATACTGTATATATAGGCTTGCTGCTCTCTTGACTGAAAGAAGACAATACTAAAATTGAATATAGAGTCTCGATAAGGAATAATATTGTAACTTATGAGACTAGAATAGTGTGAATAAATTCATGAATATGAACTTCTCTTTTTGTCTCATTACTAACACATGTAGCTACGAGATCATGCCAAAATGAAGGAAGGCTTAGCCTTAACATACCTGAGCTGATTTTCTTGAGAAAGATTACACCGTACTCCTTAAAATTACAAAAACTCACGCTATATTATGTTGTGAAGTTTCAAATGAGTTATGGAGCTCCATCCGAATTCCTCTCATCAACCAGATTCAAAAGTCCAATGATGAATAAGGCAGCGGATTGAGTCGGAGCAAAAATGTTTAATTTAGAAGAAAAGTTGCACACTGTCTTCAAGTACCAACCTTTCAATGAAATGGCTCTTCAACAAATCCTTATGGACCTCATTAATGAGAAAGAGAAGCTCCCACTGATATACTGTCTACTACTTCAATCGGTTCAAAAAAAGGGCTCCTCGAAAGTTGACGAACAAATTTGTGTATAAAGTCCAAATTCAATATTTCATCCCACTATTTTCTTCGAATTTCTTCTTCTAAGTGTGACACCTATGCAACAACTTTAAGAGTCATTAAATTGAATTGGGGGGTGCTGCCACGTTGTTGGTTATTTATCCCCAACATTTAACCAACATCTTAATTAATAAATCCCTACTTCCTTAATAAAATAATTAATCTCTCATTAACCAATAATCAACCAATTACCCACATAATTAAAAATTATCTCAACTTACTTAAAATACTACTTACTTTTAATATACTTTATATAACTTACTATAATATACTTTACTATCATAGTCATGCGGTACCATATAAAATAAATACATACACTATTATTTCATTAAAACATCCATGTAAAAATTCTCAACTTATAATTTTCATAGTCTCTTATAAAGAGTAAACGTTCTCGTACACTTAATTCTTAAAATGATAGAAAGATAATCTTCTTTTTTTTGTGAGAAAATAATTTCTATATTTACAATAAAGAAAATCTCCTAAACTTTCTTATATTATGTGCATAATTTACCATATTCGAAAATAGTAATAATGGTAACTATCCAAAATTATACTTATAAAACTTTTACTAAAATATTCCACTTAAAAGAAATACCACATTAACATAATATCTAACGGTATCAATGTTGTTAAACTTACAGAGTCTTACAATAACGTAGTCACAAATCCTCTATAATCTCATGAATGGTCTTAATCCCTTCTGGCTCATATGGATTACTACGACTAATTCTAATATTAAATTATGGAATGTAACAATTGAAGAAGAAGAATAACTTCTCGTAGACCCCAGAATGCCAACGAGCTTTGGAGGGACTTAAGAGATATTTATCAAGCCTGCCCCTACTTCACACACCGAAGACAGACGAACAATTGTACTTGTACTTGGTGGTCTTGGAGATAGCGGTAAGTGGAGTACTAGTTCGGGAAGAACAAGGTATGCAATTTCCAATTTACTATGTTAGTAGGACCTTAGGTGAGGCTGAAACTAGGTACCCTCACCTGGAAAAACTGGCGCTCGCTTTGCTAAGCGCCTCTAGGAAGCTAAAACCATACTTCTAATGTCACCTCATAGCTGTCGTAACTACTTACCTATTGAGGAACGTTATGCATAATCTCGAACTCTCGGGCCGACTGGCCAAATAGGCCATAGAAATAAGTGGGTACGATATTGAGTATCGACCTCGGACGGCCATTAAGTCTCAAATTTTGGCAGACTTTGTGGCCGACTTTACAGCGGCCCTAATACCCGAGGTTGAAAGAGAGTTATTGGTTAACTCAGGAACTTCCTCGGGAATCTGGACCCTCTTCACTGAGGGTGCCTCAAATGCAAAAGGGTCTGAACTTGGCATCGTACTAAAGCCACCAACAGGTAATATAATTACACAATCTATTAAGACTATGAAATTAACTAACAACGAGGCCGAATATGAGGTCCTGATTGTAGGCCCTTGAACTAGCCAAGAGCTTGGGGGAAGAGGTGATCGAAGCCATGTGCGACTCCCTCCTTGTGGTAAACCAATTAAGTGAAACATTCGAGGTCAGAGAGGAACGAATGCAAAGATACTTGGACAAATTATAAGTGACATTACATCGGTTCAAAGAATGGACTTTGCAACATGTACCTCGTGATCAAAACAGCGAGGTCGATGCCCTCGCTAACTTGGGAGTCGTCGGTCGAAGATGACGAGTTCAACTCGGGAGAAGTCATACAAATTATGAGATCGGTGGTGGAAGAAGGCCACGCCGAGATCAACTCGACGAGCCGTGAAATTAGAAGTTCATGAGTTTTATTGAAATTTCCTTTGATTTGATGCTAAAATTATAGTTCTAAGTGTTACTTTGGCAATTTGATCGCGCGAGCAAGTTCGTATGATGTTTTTAGACTTGTTTGCATATTTGGTTTAGAGTCCCGAGGGCTCGTGTGAGTTTCGGATAAGCTACGGAGTGGTTTAGACTTAGAACTCAACTGGTGTTCTACAATTTCTGGTACTGGTCTCTGATCTCACAATTGCGAGATCAGTGTTCGCATTTGCGAACATCCCAAATCTTGCCAGGCTCGCATTTGCGAGCAAATTCTTTGCATATGCGAAGACTACCTGGGTCAGCAAGAGTTCGCATTTGCGATTAGGAGGTCGCAATTGTGAGGAGGCCAGAGTTCGCATTTGTAAACAATACTTTGCATTTACGATGAAAGCAGAGATGGGAAGGACTTTGCATTTGAGATGGTTTCTTCGCATTTGCAGGGTTCACATTTGCGAACCTTAGATCGCAAATGCGACATATGCAACTGATCAAATGGGACTTAGACGGGATTTTGGGTTCATTCTCTCAAACTTTCAAAACAAGAAACCCTAGAGGCAATTTTTCAAAGAACCTTTCTTCCCCAAATCATTGGTAAGTGATTCTAAACTAGTTTCCTTCAATCTTTCACTACATTTCCTAAGATTTCAAACTAAAATCTAGTGTTTTCATGGTGGAAATTGGGGGTTTGGGTAGAATTAGGGATTTTTATAAAATGGGGTTTTAGACCTCAAATTGAGGTCGGATTCCAAAACAAATTACATAACTAGGCTCGAGGGTGAATGGGTAATCGGGTTTTGTTCCGAATTTCATGATTGGACCAAGCGAGCCCGGGGGTTGACTTTTGTTGACTTTTTCAATAATGACCTAAATTGAATCCTTTGCAATTGTGGGTAGTTCCCAAGGCTTAATTTGAATCATTTGGTTGGTAATTTGCTAGATTCTATTTGCTTGGAGGCTTGTTTGAAAGGCATAGCTGGGATTGAGATTTGAGTGGACCTTTGGAGCGAGCTAAGTGTCGTGGTTAACCTTGACTTGAGGGATTAGGACTTGTTTGTCTATATGCTACATGTTTAGATGTTGGGAACAATGTATATGTGAGGTGATGAGTACTTATGCGTTGTTGTCGGGTTAAAGCATGCGGGTAGGACTTGTTCCTTGTAGTTTATTGCTTACTTTGATCTTGTTATCCATGCTTAGACTAGTTAATTACTAAATAGATCGTCCTTATCGTGTTTACGATCTTTTGTGATAATTGAGCATTGATTCCAAAGTTGAGATTGGTATTGTGGAACCATTGTTGAAGTAAGGCTTGTTCTTGTTGATTGTATCTCCCTGCTATTACTTGTTCATTGTTATGTGGTAAGGGAGAGTGTTAATGCACGAAGGGTGATGTCGTGCCATATTGTGAGTGTTAATGCACGAAGGGTGATGTCGTGCCATATTGTGAGTGTTAATGCACAAAAGGTGATGCCGTGCCATATTGTGAGTGTTAATGCATGAAGGGTGATGTCGTGCTATGTTATGAGAATTAATGCACGAAGGGTGATGTCGTGTCGTATCTATTGTTTTTCATTGTGAGGCTGAGAGTAAAAGCACGGAGGGTGATACCGTGCAATTGTCTTCATTGTGTTTAGTTATTTTCACTGGTTAAAAGCATGTTGACTGTTCTGGTTATCATTTCCATTGTATCTCTTATATCTTGTGCCCCTTTAGCATGTCCTCCTCCCAATAATACATGTTTAGCTGTTATCGTTGTTTTTCTTGTACATATACTGTTATCTACACAGGTTTATTATGTAGGTGTCTTGTCATAGCCTCGTCACTACTTCGTCGAGGTTAGGCTCGACACTTATAAGTATATGGGGTCGGTTGTACTCATACTACACTCTGCACTTTTTGTGCAGATTTTGGTACCGGTCCTAGCTGATCGTGAGGCTTAGCAGCCTGGACTTTCTTATTGGAGACTGAAGGTAGATCTGCTAGCATCCGCAGACCTTGGAGTCCCCTTCTATCTCCCCTATTTTACTGTTTCTTTTCATTCAGAACAGTTGTATTTCTTTAAGACTCTGTTTGTAGAAAAGCTTAGAAGCTCGTGAGTTGTGACTCCATATCCGAATTGTATCAGATATTACGACTTTTAAGTTATTCTGCATTTTAGGTTTAGCTTCTATTGATTTTAATTGATTATGTTATTGAAATTGACTAAAATTGGTTTAAAGAATCCTCTAACACTGGCTTGCCTAGTAAGTGAAATGTTAGGCGCCATCACGGTCCCAAAAGTGGGAATTCCGGGTCGTGACAAGTTGGTATCAGAGCACTAGGTTGCCTAGGTCTCACTAGTTACGAACAGGCTTAGTAGAGTCTGGAGGATCAGTACGGAGACGCCTATACTTATCTTCTAGAGGCTATGAAGTTTAGGAACAAATTTTACTTCTATTATTCTCTGTCGTGTGATTTTGTTCTCTCATTGCTAATTGAACTCTTCTACTCTTATTCTCTCATAGATGGCGAGAACACGTACTGCATCTTCAGCTGAGCAGCAGCCAAAGCCCCCAGTGGCAGCTCCTACGAGGGGCAGAGGTCTAGGCCGTGCTAGAGGCCGAGGTAGGGCCATAGCTCAGCCCAGAGCTCAAGCAGCAGCACCAGTAGTGGAGCCTCATGTAGAGTTTGACAAGGAGGTTCTACCCCAGACTGTTCCTGTCGGACTAACTTAGGTCCCGGAGGGGTTCATCGCCACCCTAGTGCTTCAGGACGCTTTAGTCCGTTTGGTGGGCCTTATGGAGAGTGTGGGCCAGACTGGTACATTTCCCATGGCACCAGCCGTCTCATAGGCTAAGGGAGGAGCATAAACTCCTACTACTCTTGCTCCGGAGCAGATGACTCCCCAGTATCAGACTCCAGCAGCTCAGCCAGTCGGAGTAGTTCAGCCGGTTGTTGCGGCACAGGCCGGTGATGGACCAGCTATGTCTTCTGAGGAGATATTGATATTGGATAAGTTCACCAAGCTCTTTCCGGTTCACTGCAGTTGTGCACCTTCTGAGGAACCACATGATTATCTTGACCGCTGCCATGAGGTTTTGCGGAACATGGGGATAGTTGAGACCAATGGGGTCGATTTTGCTGTGTTTTAGATGACGGGTTCCGCTAAGAGATGGTGGAAGGATTTTTTATTGACCAGACCAGCGGGGTCCCCTGCTCTTACTTGGGACAAGTTCTCTCGGATATTTCTTGAGAAGTTCCTTTCTGTCACATTGAGAGAGGAGGATCATCGGTAGTTCAAACGTCTCCAGCAGGGCAGTATGACCGTTACTCAGTATGTGACCCGTTTTGTGGATTTGGCCCGTCATGCTATTCTTCTGCTTCCAACCAACAGAGAGAAGGTGAGGAGTTTATTGAGGGACTTGCTCAGCCTATCAAGTTGCAGATGGCTAAGGAGATCGGGAGTGAGATTTCTTTTAAGACGGCTGTCAATGTTTCCAGGCGAGTCGAGATGATTCTTACACAGGGGGTAGGTCAGGGGTCTGACAAGAAGCCTCATCATTTCGATGGGCTTAGCGGCGCCTCGTCTGGATGCAGGGGTACTTTTGGTAGGGGCCATTCTCCTAGGCCATTAGATTCAGCACTCCAGGCATCCCACGGTGCTTCAAGTGGGCGTGGCCGTCATATGCCTTATTCCGACTAGCTAGCCTATAGTGCACCACCAGGTCCTATTAGTGTACTTCCGCTCTAGAGTTTTCAAGGTGGTTACTCAGGTCGACAGGGTTAGTTTCAGGGTTAGTAGTCACAGCAGCCGAGGTCCTATTATACTTGTGGTGATCCGAGGCACATTGCTAGATTTTTCCCTCATGCATCGAGCAGTTCACAACATCAGGGTTCTCATACCATGGTCCCAGCACAGGGTGCTCCACCACCTGCACAACCAGCTAGAGGTAGGGGTCAGGCAGCTAGAGGTAGAGGTCAGGCCATTAGAGGTGGAGGTCAGGCCGCTAGAGGTGGAGGCCAGCCAGCTAGGGCCCGTCCTAGAGATGGAGTTCAAAGTGGTAGGGCCCAGCCCCGATGCTATGCTTTTCTAGCCAGGCCCGAGGCTGAGTCATATGATGCTGTTATCACAGGTACTATTTCAGTTTGCAGTAGAGATGCTTCAGTTCTACTTGATCTGAGTTCTATTTACAACTATGTGTCATCCTATTTTGCTTCATATTTGGTTGTGCCTCGTGATCTTTTGAGTGCTCCTATGTATGTGTCCACACCTGTGGGAGATGCTATCATTGTAGACCGTATTTATTATTCGTGTGTGGTCACCATTGGGAATCTTGAGATTAGTGTAGATCTTCTACCTCTCAATATGGTAGATTTCGATATTATCTTGGGTATGGATTTGCTGCCACCTTATCACGCTATAGTGGATTGTCACGCTAAGACAGTGACATTAGCCTTTCCAGGGTTGCCTCAATTAGAGTGGAGAGGGACTCCTGGACATTCTACCAGGAGGGTTATCTCTTATATGAAGGTTCGGCGTATGGTCGAAAATGGGTGTCTAGCTTATTTGGCTTATGTCCGCAATTCTAGTGCGGAGGTTCATACCATAGATTTAGTACCAGTTGTCCGTGAGTTTCCATATGTGTTTCTTGCAGACCTACCGAGGATGCCACCCGACATGGACATTGATTTCTGTATTGATTTGGCTCTGGGCACTTAGTCCACTTCTATTCCTCCATACCGTATGGCCCCGCCAGAGTTGAAAAAATTGAAGGAGCAGTTGTAGGATTTTCTTAATAAGGGCTTCATTAGACCTAGTGTCTCGCCCTGAGGTGCACCTGTGTTGTTCGTGAAGAAGAAAGATGGATCGATGAGGATGTGCATAGATTATCGGCAGTTGAACAAAGTCACCATCAAGAACAACTATCAATTGCTGAGGATTGATGACTTATTTGATCAGCTTCACGGTGCCAAGGTGTTTTCGAAGATTGATTTGAGGTCGGGCTACCATCATTTGAGTTTAGGGTATCAGATGTCCCTAAGAAAGCTTTTCAGACTCGGTACGGGCATTATGAGTTTCTAGTAATGTCCTTTGGGTTGACAAATGCCCCAGCAGCATTTATGGATCTGATGAATAGAGTGTTAAAGCCTTATTTAGACACCTTTGTGATTGTGTTTATAGATGATATCTTGATCTACTCCCGCAGTTGAGAGGAGCACGAGCAACATCTTCATATTATACTTTAGACTCTGAGAGACAACTAGTTATATGCTAAGTTTTGAAAATACGAGTTTTGGTTGGACTCGGTCGCCTTCTTGGGGCACCTTGTATCAGCAGAGGGCATTCAGGTATACCCTAAGAAGATTGAGGCAGTTCAGAACTGGCCTAGACCCACATCAGCCATGGAGATCCAGAGTTTCTTTGGATTGGCGGGTTATTACCGTCGGTTTGTGGAGGGGTTCTCATCTATAGCAGCCCCGTTGACCAGGTTGACCCAGAAGGGTCCCCCGTTCAGATGGTCAGACGAGTGTGAGGCAAGATTTCAGAAGCTCAAGACTGCTTTGACTACAGCGCCGGTGTTGGTGTTGTCCACAGGTTCAAGATCTTATACGGTATATTGTGATGCATCCCGTGTTGGGCTCGGTGCAGTATTGATGCAGGATGGAAGGGTGATTGCATATGCGTCGCGGTAGTTGAAGGTTCATGAGAAGAATTACCATGTCCATGACTTAGGGTTGGCAGCCATTGTTCATGCGCTGAAGATTTGGAGGCACTATCTTTACGGCGTGTCGTATGAGGTTTTTACGGATCATCGGAGCCTACAGTATTTGTTCAAGACAAAAGGATCTCAATTTAAGATAGAGGAGGTGGTTGGAGGTATTGAAAGACTATGATATCACCATCTTGTATCATCCCGGGAAGGCCAATGTGGTAGCCGACGCTTTAAGTAGAAAGTCAGCGAGTATAGGCAGCCTTGCTTACATTCCAATCGGTGAGAGACCGCTTGCATCAGATGTTCAGACTTTGGCCAATCAGTTTGTGAGGCTGGATATTTCAGAGCCCAGTCGTGTTCTAGCTTATATAGTCGCTCGGTCTTCCTTGTTTGAGCGCATTAGGGATCGCAGTATGACAACTCTCATTTGCTTGTCCTTAAGGACACAGTGCGGCACGGTGATGCCAAGCAGATTACTATTGGAGATGATGAAGTTTTGAGGATGCAGGGCCGTGTTTGTGTGCCTAATGTGGATGGACTTCATAAGTTGATTCTTGAGAAGGCCCACAGTTATTGGTATTCTATTCATCCAGGCGCCACCAAGATGTATCAGGACTTGCAGCAACATTATTGGTGGAGGAGAATGAAGAAGGACATAGTTGAATATGTAGCTTGGTGTCTAAATTGTCAGCAGGTTAAGTGTGAGCATCAAAGACCTGGTGGTTTGCTTCAGAAGTTAAAGATTTGTGAGTGGAAGTGGGAGCGTATCACTATGGATTTCGTTGTTAGACTCCCACAGACTCAAAGGAAGTTCGATACAGTTTGGGTCATTGTGGACAGGCTGACCAAGTCACCGCACTTCATTCCTATGGTAGTTACATATTCTTCAAAGCGGTTGGCAGAGATTTACATCCGCGAGATCACCCGTCTTCACGGTGTGCCCGTGTCTATCATTTCTGAACGAGGTACGTAGTTCACCTCGCACTTTTGGAGGGCAGTACAGCGTGAGTTGGGCACGCATGTGGATCTGAGCATAGCATTTCATCCTCAGACGGATGGACAGTCCCAACGCACTATTCAGATATTGGAGGATATGCTTCGTGCTTGTGTTATAGACTTCAGAGGTTCTTGGGATCAGTTCTTGCCGCTCGTGGAGTTTGCCTACAATAACAGCTACCGGTCGAGCATTCAGAAGTCTCCCTATGAGGCATTATACGGTAGGTGGTGCCGATCGCCAGTTGGATGGTTCGAGCCGGGGGAGGCTCGATTGTTGGGTACAGATTTGGTACAGGATGCCTTGGATAAGGTCAAGGTTATTCAGGATCAACTTCGCACGGCTTAATCCAGGCAGAAGAGTTATGCCGACCGTAGAGTTCGTGATTTTGCATTCATGGTCAGAGAGAGAGTGTTGCTCCGGGTATCACCCATGAAGGGTGTGATGAGGTTCGGAAAGAAGGGCAAGTTGATCCCTAGGTATATCGGGCCTATTGAGATTCTTGAGACAGTGGGAAAGGTGGCTTACAGGCTTGCGTTGCCACCGGGTTTATCAGCAGTTCATCCGGTGTTCCATATGTCCATGCTCTGGAAGTATCACAGCGATCCGTCCCATGTGTTAGATTTCAGCTTTGTCTAGTTGGACAAGGATTTGACTTACGAGGAGGAGCCGGTGACTATTCTAGCCCTGCAGGTTCGTCAGTTGAGGTCGAAGAGTTATCCTTCATCCCGAGTGCAGTGGAGAGGTCAGACCATCGATGCAGCTACTTGGGAGTCTGAGTCGGACATGCGGAGTAGATATAACCACCTTTTCACCAGCCCAGGTACTTTTCTATATCCGTTCGAGGACGAACGATTGTTTTAGAGGTGGAGAATGTGATGACCCGATAGGTCATCTTATGTTTTAGAATCTAATTATGCGCTATGAAGCCTTAAATACCTCATTTTATCCTTCCTCGATTTGTATGCGCAGTCCGGGTGTTTTTCCGAAAAACTTTTATGTTAAAAAACTGAGAAAATATGAAATGTTTTTTTTAAATCCATTTGAGTTGACTTCGGTCAACATTTTGAGCAAACCGACCTGGATTCATGTTTTGACGGCCCTGATGGGTCCGTATCGTGGTTTGGGACTTGGGTGTATTCCAGGAATCAAATTCGGAAATCCCTAGCCCGAGTTATCGGGCTTTATTGAAATTTGAAAGTTTGAAAGCTTAATCACTTTGAAAATCTGACCAATGTTTGACTTTATGGATATCGGTCCGTATTTTAGTTCTGGAACCCGGTATAGGTCCAATACTATATTTATGACTTGTCTGTCAAATTTTGTGTGAAATGGAGTTGGTTTGACATGATTCGGACGTCCGGTTGTGAAATTAGAAGTTCATGAGTTTTCATGAAAATTTCCTTTGATTTGATGCTAAATTCGTAGTTCTAAGTGTTTTTTTGGCGATTTGATCACGCGAGCGAGTTCGTATAATATTTTTAGACTTATGTGCATATTTGGTTTGAGTCCCGAGGGCTCGGGTGAGTTTCGGATAGGCTACGAAGTGGTTTAGACTTAGAACTCAGCTGGTGTTCTGCAATTTCTGGTACTGGTCTCTGATCTCGCAATTACGAGATCAGTGTTCGCATTTGCGAACATCCCAAATCCTTCCAGGCTCGCATTTACAAAGAGTACCTGGGTCAATAAGAGTTCGCATTTGCGATCAGGAAGTCGCAATTGCAGGGAGGCAAGAGTTCGCATTTGAGAACAATATTTCACATTTGCGAAGTAGGGCTAGGGAAGGTTTGGTCGCATTTGCGGATGATCAATGTTCGCAATTGCGAGCAAGTCAGCGCATTTGCGATGAAAGAAGAGATGGGAAGGACTTCGCATTTGTGATGGTTTCTTCGCATTTGCCGGGTTCGCATTTGCGAACCCCAGGTCGCAAATGGGACATCTGCAACTGATGAAAATGGTACTCAGACGGGATTTCGATTCATTCTCTCAAAGTTTCAAAACAAGAAACCCTAGAGGCTATTTTCTAAAGAACCTTTCTTCCCCAAATCAATTGTAAGTGATTCTAAACTAGTTTCTTTCAATCTTTCACTACATTTCCTAAGATTTCAACATAAAATCTAGTGTTTTCATGGTGAAAATTGGGGGTTTGGGTAGAATTAGGGATTTTTATAAAATGGGGATTTAAACCTCAAATTGAGGTCGGATTCCAAAATAAATTACATAACTGGCCTCGGGGGTGAATGGGTAATCGGGTTTTGGTACGAATTTCGGGATTGGACCAAGCGAGCCCGGGGGTTGACTTTTGTTGACTTTTTCAAAAATGACCTAAATTGAATCCTTTGCAATTGTGGGTAGTTCCTAAGGCTTAATTTGAATCGTTTGGTTTGTAATTTGCTAGATTCTATTGGTTCGGAGGCTTGTTTGAATGGCAATGCTGTGATTAAGCTTTGAGTGGACTTTTGGAGCGAGGTAAGTGTCGTGGTTAACCGTGACTTGAGGAATTAGGACGTGTTTGTCTATATGCTACTTGTTTAGATGTTGGGTACAATGTATATGTGAGGTGACGAGTAGTTATGCGTTGTTGTTGGGTTAAAGCATGCGCGTGGGACTTGTTCCTTGTAGTTTATTGCTTACTTTGATCTTGTTATCCATGCTTAGACTAGTTAGTTACTAAATTGATCGTCCTTATCGTGGTTACGGGCTTTTTTGATAATTGAGTATTTATTCCAAAGTTGAAATTGGTATTGTGGAACCATTGTTGAAGTAAGGTTTGTTCTTGTTAATTCTATCTCCCTTCTATTACTTGTTCATTGTTATGTGGTAAGGGACAATGTTAATGCACGAAGGGTGATGCCGTGCCATATTATGAGTGCTAATGCACGAAGGGTGATGTCGTGTCGTATATATTGATTTCCATTGTGAGGTTGAGTGTAAAAGCCTGAAGGGTGATGCCGTGCAATTTTCTTCATTGTGTTTAGTTCTTTTCACTAGTTAAAAGCAAGTTGACTATTCTGGTTATCATTTCCGTTGTATCTCTTATATCTAGTGCCCCTTTAGACTGTCCCCCTCCCAATAGTACATGTTTAGTTGTTATCGTTGTTTTTCTTGTACATACACTGTTATCTGCACAGGTTTATTATGTGGGTGTCTAGTCATAGCCTCGCTACTACTTCGTCGAGGTTAGGCTCGACACATACGAGTACATGGGGTTGGTTGTACTCACACTACACTATGCACTTCTTGTGTAGATTTTGGTATCGGTCCTAGCTGATCGTGAGGCTTAGAAGCTTGGACTTGCTTATTGGAGACCCAAGATAGATCTGTTGGCGTCCGCAGACCTTGGAGTCCCCTTCTATCTCCCTATTTTACTATTTCTTTTCATTCAGAACACTTGTATTTCTTTCAGACGCTGTTTGTAGAAAATCTTAGAAGCTTGTGAGTTGTGACTCCAGATCCGAATTGTATCAGAGATTATGGGCTTTATGTTATTCCTCATTTCTGTTTTAGCTTCTATTTAGTTTAATTGATTATGTTATTGAAATTGACTAAAATTTGTTTAAAGAATCCTCTAACACTGGCTTGCCTAGCAAGTAAAATGTTAGGCGCCATCATGGTCCCGAAGGTGGGAATTCTGGGTCGTGACACTTCACCGGGGGCCGTGTCATCACCTTCGGGATATCTACTACCTTCGGGCTCATCCGAATCTTCAGATCCCCCGAAGATCGCCGAGCTCAGTTGAGACTGGAGTTCCTCGATATTTTTGGCCTGTACCGAGGCCTTTTCTTTTGCAGCCCGGAGCTGGACCTCAGTCGAAGCTAGTTGTTCTCGGGCAGTGTCCTTTTTCGAGGCCAGGTGGTCCATGTTTTTCTTCCATTCTTCGGCCTCAGCTTTCACCGTGTCCACCTCCTCCTGGAGCTGCTCGATCTGGTCAAGTTTCTTTTTAAGCTGCGGGTTCGGGTCGTTAGCCACTGTGTCTGAATCATCGTCACTAACTTCAAATACTTGTCTTACCTGCTCGATCGGGTCGGCATGCTCCTTCCGAACCATATCTAACTCGACTTGGAGCTTCTCACTAAGGAGCTTGTAAGCATCCCTCTTCTCAATAAGCTCCCGGGTCTCGGCCTCGTGTTGGTTTAACTCTTCCCGATATCAGAGAAAAGTTTCATGATGAAGCACCAAGGCCTGCGAACACAAAGAAGAATGTTACGATTGTTTGCAATTTAATCTAAGTACATAATAAAAAGTCATTCAAAATATTCAATGCCTGTTGAGCTTCGTCGAAAAGACAGGTGGCCTCCACCTCGTCCATGTTGGCCTGATCCTTTTCGGTCACTAGGCATCAAAAATAGTTGGCAACCCCCACTGGAACGGAGAGAACTCGGGCATCCTCTGGTATGGATATGATGATTGACCGCTTCCGATCAGGATCTGCAGTCAGGGCTAGGAACTGGTCTACTAATCTCGGACTCCAAGAAGATCCGCTGTCTCCCAAAGATGGCATCTTCTTTGGTACCCATAAGTCACCTAACCCAGTGACATCCTCCGAGGCAGTAGAATCGAAGCCATCGAAGAAGTTGTTGAAGGAATCTGCCGCCCCTTGAGGCCCCTCATTTGGGCGTCCTTTCAGCATATGGGCCTCGTTTATCATGAAGTCGGTGAATGATAGTGACTCAGAAAGATCTATCACCCCAAGCGCATCCTTCGGGGAATTTCTCTAAGCCCGAGGAGTACCGACCGTGGTCTCCTTATCGACCTCCCCAGCCCGGGGCAAAATGTCCTCGTCCTTCCCTGGTTCGGAGGCCAAGGCCACTGCCTCCTCATCGGCTACCCTGGTTTGAGGCAGCTCAGTACCGCTTCTCACGCAAGTCATCATCTTGGAGGCTTCTTCTTCTTCTTCGAACTCGTCCCTCACTCGACTGAGCGAATCCGATGGGACCTACCGGACACTGGCACTTTCCTTGGATTTGCGCACCAGCCTCCTTTTTGGTTTTTTCTTCCTCAAATTCGGAGAACTCAGTGCCCTTTTTCTCTTCTTCTCTTTATCCTGCCTCATAACAGATGGTTCAGGGAGGATGTCTTCATCACTGGACGGGGGCCTCATTTTGATATCTTTGGGAAGACCTACAAAGGAAGAAAATGTGAGAACAAATGCAGCTAAAAAAATTGTGTGTTAATTCACTCAGTAGAGAAATCTCACCATGAGCATGGGCCTCCCACCGGCCCTTCGAAAGTTCGCACCACGCGCGCTCAAAATTAGATTTTTGCGACACGATTCCCTCGACCCACTCTTTGAGTCGAGGAACTATATCCAGCATTCGAGCAACATCTACATCACAAAGAATTGATAAGAAGAAGTGCAAAAGAAAAATGATAAATAAAATCTTAAAGGCAAGGTTATACTTACGCTTCATGTTCCATTTCTCAGGAAATGGCATGTCCTCGGCCGGGATTAAGTCTGAAGTCTTCACTCGAATGAATCGGCCCTACCAGCCTTGATCTTGATCCTCGTCAATGCTCGAGAATGGGGCCTTATTGGCCTGACGGGCAAGTTTTACTAGCCCATTGATAGAGTCGGGGACTGTACAGACGCATGAGGTGATCGATGGTAAAGCGACACCCCTCGATCTTGTTTACAAAGAAGCAGAGGAGAATGACTATCCTCCAAAAAGAGGGATGAATTTGGCCTAGGGTCACTTCGTACCTCTTACAAAAGGCGATGATGACCGGGTCCAAGGGGCCCAACGTGAAGGGATAAGTGTAAACACTTAGGAAACCCTCCACGTGGGTAGTGATCACTTCCTCGGGCGTAGGCACCACCACGTGCTTACCAACCCAGTTGCAATCCTCCTTGACCTTGGAGAGGAAGTTATCGGTGATCGAGCATACATATCTAGAGGCTGGCTCGCACTGACCCGGGACTGATGAAGTTTTCTCGACCTTTAAATCAACACAGGTCGGGCACCCCGCAGGAACGAACATCTTTAAGGAGGGCTCCGGTGTCGTTTCCTCGGTAGCAGCAGAAACATTTTCCTCTTCAGCCGGTCGCGAGGTAGAGGGAGTTTTTTTGGGGAACAGACTTAAAAGTCTTCACCATTTTTTGATGAAGATGAAGAAGAAGGAGTTAAAGGGGTACGCTTGAATAATTCAGACAAAGGAGAAACCCTTACAAAGCTCTCAAGAAATTGGGGAAAACATTAGAAAATGCAAAGGTTCTTTAAGAACAAGAGTAGGAAAAGATTGTATGAAAAGTTTAAGTGAATAAAGGAGGAAGTATTTATAGTTTGCAAATGACGGTTCAAAACCTGTAGTGGCTGACCAGCAACTGACGAACATTTAATGCCATTTAGATGTGACTGACGAGACGTTTCACTCATTTTGTCATTTCTGGCGCAAAGTATCGAGACAAAGATCGAGGGCTCATATTATTTCTCGTCGTTTACTCTCCAGAAAATGAAGGGACTATCTTTATACGGCAGAAACCGAGCTCATCTATTGCATAACAGATCGGGGATGAAACATAATGGATTGAAGATCGACCCTGGGTTCCATCGAACCTAGGCACGAAGTTAGAACATGCGCCTTCAAGATTATCGAGTCTGTGACACCGGAACTGACCACACCTCCAAATTAGCTCGAGAAAACATTATCGAACCAAAATAACGAAAGGCCGAAATATTCGTAACCGGTCAGAAATCACGATGGAAATCTCGTCACGTATCAATGAAATCAATTAATTAGCAAATCGTACAATTTTTTACCTTTTATAGAATTGTACCTAAAGTAGGGCTCCTCTACTATATAAATGAGGTCTGGTTATTTGTAAAGTAAATTGTAACACGCACCCCAAAGTAATAAACTGTTATTTCTAGTCATTATTATCTCATCTCTCTGTTCCGCCACTGATTACAGCATCTTTGACTCGAGGATGACCAACTTTCATGGCCGAGATTGTTCAACCTGTGTGGTTTGCATTTACTTTTTTATCATAAATTTCAATTTGAATCTGATTTCTCATTTTGTATCAAGTTAGATAACATATTCTTAAAACCACGTATAAATTCAATTGTTATTGGATTTTGAGGGTAAACAGTTATTATTATATGTATCAATACTGATAATATTGAGTGGATGTTTTTTCTTTATTATCTTTGAACTACTTTAGAAACCTAGGTAGGCTAAAAACCATAGGTAATATTAAAGACACTATCTCTTCAGTAGTTAAACAACTTCAAACATGATTAGTTACCTCTACTATACAGTATCGCTTTCACTTAAACTAACTTTTTTTCATGAAAATCTTTGAAGATCAAGGTAGAATTGAAAAGCAAGCAACTTCCATTCTTTAAAAACTAGAATCGAGAAAATGATTTCCAAGACATATTTTCCAAAACAAAATGAAACACAGTCACGGTCGAAGAACACTTCAAATGATTTTCTTCTAAAACTTGGGTAAAAGATTTGAAATCAATTTTAAGGTATATCTAAAGCTTACTTCTTCAAATAGCCTTACTTTATTAAAGTTACATAAATGGCCGTTTATTTCAAAGACAAAGTGTTTTAAAACCTAGCCATGTTAAGAAATTTTCAGACGTAGACATTATAAATATACTTCAAAACTTTCAAATCATGTAGACATTTTTCAAAAACTTTTATAAGTAAAACCCATACTCCCTTTTCAAAATACATATACTATTTTTGTTTCAAAATGATAAGTTTAAAACATGACATATGGTAAGCTATACATTCTTAAGCACTAACCAAGTAGAATATAGACATTTAATTCCTGACCTAGTTTAAGTCCTATGGACCTACCTTAGGTAGATTCTAGGGGATGCCTAACATCTTTCCCTTAGAAGAACAAGAACCCTTACCCAAACTTTCACTGGTTAGCAAACTAATAGTATAATGATCTTAATAATTAAATAGGTACCCTAGTATACCTTTAAATATTATGTGGCAACTCTCTTTTATCATAAACAGGGAAACTACTAGTTGAATCTTATTTTGACTCACGCAAAATAAGGTGCAACACTTAGAGTAAACTCTATCGCACGATCTAGAATATCAAATAAGTGTAACATTCCAAAATGCCCAAGTAGCCTTTTAATTATAGATGTGGAGTATCATTGTTAATTACCAAAAGGTTACAAGTTCATAGTTTAAAAGTGGAAATGTTTCCGACAACTACAACATTTTTAGTTTGTTTGCCAAATCAAAACATAACCCACAACAAGTCTAAGGATCCTCTAAGATAACATGAGTACCATATAGAAATCCCGGTGACAAGGACTCAACTATAACTCAAAAGTAATATACATGAAAACAATATAACACATGGAGGGTATGCTGCTATCGAGGATCAATGCCTGCTGCTGAGCTACCACTTGCATCCATTAAAGATGCAGCAACCCTGGCAAAAAGGAACGTTACTACATATGAAATAGTACTAGTATGTAAAGCTAAATACCATCTCATGGAATGGAATTCCAACATAAATTGAGAGAAACATGGAAGTAGTAGGTAAATCAATAATATTTGAATGCCAAGTGAAAACAAAGTAAAACTTCAGTAAGCATTATCATTTTAAGTTGGGAGATCCTTAGTACTGACACACTACCATGCACATGGCATGGAGTCCGATCTCCGCCCGATCGGCTAAGCCGTCTCACCCCCACGTATGTAGGCTGACATACATAATATCACCATGTGCGCGGCATGGCATACGATTTATGCCCATCGGCTAAGCCGTCTCACCATAATATTGTGTGGGTCGACATGGTCCTTGCTAGTTATTGTAACGACCCGTCCGGTCGTTTTGAGTATTGTAGCCTTATTCCACTATTTACTGCTTATTATATGCTCAAGTTTTGTTATATGACTTGCCGGGGGAGTTGGTTTGGTTCCGGGGATGTTTCGGAATGAGTTGGGACACTTAGTTCTAATGTTGGAAGTTTAAGTTGAAAGAGTTGATCGGATATTGACGTATGTGTAAACAACTTTGGAATGGAGTTTTTGATGGTTCTGATAGCTCCATATGGTGATTTTGTACTTAGGAGAGTGTCTGGATATTGATGCAGAGGTCGGTAGGTGATTTTGGCTTGAAATGGCGAAAGTTAGAAAATTAGAAGTTTAAAAAGTTGAGAAGTTTGGAAAGTTGACTTTGGTTCCGAAAGTTGGAATAGGTCCGTTGTTTCATTTATGACTTATCTGCAAAATTTGAGATCAATAGAACTTGATTTGATAGGTTTCGGCATCGAATATAAAAGTTGAAATTCATTAGTTTTCATTAGGCTTGAATTGGGATGCGATTCATGTTTTTGATGTTTTTATGTGATTTGAGGCCTCAATTAAGTTCGTATCGTGTTTTAGGACTTGTTTGTATGTTTGGTTGAGGTCCTGGGGGCCTCAGGTTGATTCCAGATGGTTAACGGATCAAAAGTTGGACTTGAAACATTGCTGGATTTTTACCTTCTGGTGTGATCGCACCTAAAAGGGGATTAGCCATAGGTGAGATGCCACAAGTGTGGCTAATGTGGCACAGAAGAGGAGCTAGGATGGCCTGGGGTGTGTCGAAGGTGCGAGGGGTCTTCCGCATATGCGAGCCCGCAGATACGAGCAAGGCTTCGCATATGCGGAGAATGGGGAGTGAGTTGTCTTCGTAAAAGTGGATGGATGGTCAGAGAAGCGCTTCTGTAGGTGCGAAACCTGGAGCGCAGGTGCGGACCTTATGGACTTAAGTAATTTCTGCAAGAGCGGGATTCTTATCGCAGAAGTGATTCTACAGGTGCCGAGTTTTGGCCCGCAGGTGCGAATGCACTGGGCATAATTATATTCGAAGAGTTTCCGGGATTTTTTATCATTTTGGACTTTGCAAGCTCGGATTAAGGCAATTTTTTAGAGGGGTTTCGAGTGATTTCTTGAGGTAAGCCACTTTCGATCTTTTTTATGCATTAATATTGATTACCCATTGAATTTCCCACATAGTTTATATGTTTTTAAGGTGGAATTTTGGGTGTTTTGGGCTAGGGATTGGAGAATGAAATTTGGGGATTTGAGTGACGAGTTGGTGTCGGAATTTGGTAAATTTGGTATGGTTGGACTAGTGATTGAATGGGTGTTCGAATTTTGTAACTTTTGTTAGATTCCGAGACATGGGCCCAAGGGTTATCTTTTGAGTTGACTTTTGATTAAGAATTTAGTATTTTTACATGGACTTGATTCCAATAACTTGAGTTGATTGTATCGAATTGTTTGTGGCTTGATTCTAGGCGTGCGGAGGCCGATTCGCTAGGCAAGGGCATATTGGAGTAGAGATTCGTGTGGTTTGAGGTAAGTAACACTTCTAAACTTGGTTCTGAGGGTATGAATCCCTAAATTTCATGTTATATGATCAGTGTTGAGGTGACGCACATTTTGGGTGACGGGCGTGTGGGCGTGCACTGTAGTAGTTATGACTTAGTCAATTTTGTGGTATTGTAAAGTCACCTTAGCTGAATGTTATCATTGTACTCTCTGTGTTAGAGCACTTGGGCTGTGAATTATGTTAGAAATCATGATTAGGCTATGGCTGGTACCATTGGGACCCAGAGTGGTCATTCTTTTGTTGTTGAGATTATTTTCTTAATTTGTAGTTACGTACTCAATCGCATTCATCATTGCATTTCATATCTCAGTCTCTGTATCATTTATTATTACATCATGTATCTTTGAATTGGGCCGCTTAGCATGAGTGTGGTGAGCCCGAGAGACTAGAGAGATTGATGACTGAGTTGGGGACTTAGAGTTATGCTATGAGTGAGATTTGTGGATCGGGTTGCATGTCGCAACAAGACTTATGGATATATGTGGATCGGGTTGCACACCGCAACAAACCTTATGGCTATATGTGGATCGGGTTGACGCTGAAACAAGCCTTATTGCTATATGTGGTGCCGCAACAAGCCTTATGGCTATATGTAGATAGGGTTGCGCACCACAACAAGCCTTATGTCTATCCGTGGATCGGGCTACACACCGTCGCAGGTACCGTACAGTGCTGAGTGATTGAGGGTGATGAGCCAGAATTGAGGCAGTCAGATTGAGTACCTTAAGAATGTGAGTACTTGAGGTTTTCGTTGTGTTGCATCACATAAGGTATTCATATTGGCATATAGATATAGAGATGTCATATTCCTCATTTCAGTCACACTTTGCATATTTTATCTGTATTGAACTGAACTGTTGAACCCGGAAGCATGTCTATATTTTCTTTATTGTTAACTCCGTATTTTTGATGTATTGGTTGATCTCGTCACTGCTTTCAGCCCAAAGGTTAGACTTATTACTTATTGAGGTTGTACTCACGCTACACCCTGCACTTCGTGTGCAGATCCAGGTGTTTTTGGGCACGGTGGTTGCTAATTTTGGAGTTTTACCCGTCTGGAGATCATCGAGGTAGCTGCTTTGGAGTCCGTAGACCTTGACTCTCCTCCTCTATCTCCTAGTTTTATTTATGTTGTTCTACCTTTATAGACAATGTTTCAGACTATATTATTGTATAGATGCTCATGTACTCAATGACACCAAGATTTTGGGAGAATTGTATTCCAGTCGCAGTTGTTTATATCGGCTATTTATGAGAGTTATTAATGTTAAACATGCTTCATCTTATTTTTAATACAAAATGCCTAGTTTTATTGTGAATGTCAACTTGCCTAGTTCTATGATAGGCGCCAATACGACATGTTGAGTTTTGGGTCATGACAAGTTGGTATTAGAGCCTAGGTTACATAGGTGTGACAAGTCATGATCAGGTTTAGTAAAGTCTTGTGGATCGGTACGAAGACGTCTGTAATTATCTTCAAGAGGCTGCCGAACCCTTATGAAAACCTCACTTTCTTGTAATCTGGTCGTGCAAATTTGTTGATTCCAGGAACTAAACTTATGTTATTCTATTCTCTCACAGATGGTGAGTACACGTGCTACCGAATCGGGCGGACGACCACCAGTACCACCAGGTAGGGCCACGAGAGGCCGGGGCCATGGTAGGGGTCGAGGTGCAACTCAAACAATAGCTAGAGCAGCACCTGCAGATCCACCAATTGCTCCAGCTCAAGAGCAGATCCCAGATGTGGTTGAGTCGGTAGGACCAGCTAAGGCACCAGTTGTGCCCAGTGGGATTCCAGGCCTTATGGAGGCTTTAGCCCAGATATTGACTATTTGCACTAGCCTTGCTCAGGCAGTTTTAGTTCGGACCGCAACCGCCACTTCTCAGGATGGGGGAGGTGCTTAGACTCCCGCCGCTCGTACTCCAGATCAGGTAGTGCAAGGACTTCAGACACTGGGGGTACTACCATCCCAGCTGGTTGCATTTGATCAGGCCCAGGTGGGTCTCGTTATAAGTGATGAGGAGTAGAAGAGACTAGAGAGGTTTGGGAGGCTCAAGCCTCCAACATTCAGTGGGACTGAGTCCGAGTATGCTCAGGACTTCTTGGATATGTAACAGCAGATTCTTTGCACGACGGGTATTCTGGAGACTAGTGGGGTCTCATTTACT